>NC_057812.1:251102505-251291931 GCF_018294505.1 Triticum aestivum
GCGTTGATTAGGCGCTGGGGTGGGGATCGCCGAGAAAATGCTTGGCGCGGGGGGGGGGCTAGAGGGATGGCCGGTGCAGCGGCGGACCGGCGGTGGCGAGGTGGTTTCGGGGCGGGCGGGGAGGCATGGCGGCGCGGGGCGGCCGCGGGCGGCGGGGGCCGGCGGTTCGGCTGGTGGTGGCTGGCGGCTCAGGGTGGTGGAGTTTGATAATAAACTGCAGGCCCTTGATTTCGTATCCAACGGCTGGAAAATCTAATGACCACAGATGAAAAAGGCAGTCGACTGACGTGTAGCCTCACCCCGCATGTACACATGCACGCACGCAAGACACACACGCATGCAGGCGTGCAACACTGACACGTACACATAACGAACACACGCATGCATGCAGGCGTGCAACACTGACACGTACACATAACGAACACACGCATGCATGTAGGCGTGCAACACTGACACGTACACATGCACTCACGAACACACGCACGTATGCACACATGCATGCAACACTGAAATGTACCCTTGCACGCACGCAACACTCGCACGCCTGCATGCACACAACACACGACGCAAGACACACGCTCAACCTATGCGTGCATGCACCCTTTGTTAAGGACATGGATTGTTACAGGTATTAATCAATCTTATCTGTGATAAGCAGAACATTGATGTTTGCAGCAGTCTTTATGAATCACAACGTATCGAACGGGCTATCAACATAGTAGGCTCATCTACATGAAAAGGATGACGTCACACTCAATGAACAATCATCGGTTTATGAAATGCCCACTTCTGACCGCCCTGGCCCACCAAAGGTTCCTCTGTTGTGCGCTGCCTGCGTTGGGTCACTGACATGCAGGCCATGTACCCAAAGAGCCACACGTCAGTGGAAGAACGGTGTGGTGTCCTACGTCAGAGTCGAGGGCGCCACTCGCTCCACGCCCAGCTGAACACGCCTCCTTGCCGTATTCAAACACCTCCATGAAACCCGCCCGTGTGGAAGCCGAGAAACCCACTCTGGACACACATCCGGTATTAAACGCAACGCCGGCCGAGCTCCTCCCGTCCGCCGTCTATTTAATCTCCTATTTAAACGAGGCCAAACGCCGGCCAAGAATCGCACACCTCCGCCGCTCCCCTATCTCCTCCTTCACCATTTTATCCACTCTTACAATGGCTTACGAAGAGTAGTTATTCCACACAAGCCATTTGTCTAGGTTTGTACCTCTCACACACACCCACGTAGGTGGGGGACGTGCACGAAGAGAAGAGGTGCACGCACGGCGCATGTACTCCGTCTATTTCCCAACCACACCCGCGTGGGTACACGATGGAGCTCATTTCTGTACGAAAAGGCAGCCCACGTGGTAATTTGACCGTGTACTGGTTGTCCACTTGGTGGAGGGAGGATCATCTACCATGGGTGACAAACAAATTGCGACTTGACGTGTTATGTTAAAAAAGAGGCAAACCATGTGGGGCCTACCTTAGAGGCAAGGCTCTATACATTGGAGTACTTTTGATGTGTCCTGTCAACTCGCAAAACGAGGAGAAGCTTGCTTAGTACGCCGTCTCCCCTGCCCACGGGCGCGGTGGCTCACAGGATGAGGTGAAGCTTGCTTACTAGTAGTAGTACTGTACTCCTTACGCCCGCTCCCTCACCCACGCGCGCGGTGGCTCGCAGGACGAGGAGAAAATTTTACTACACCCTCAGTTTACTCCTCTTCCCTACTACCTTGGTTAGAGAGATTATCATATTGTTTGGAATATATATGTCCTTTAGTACTCCCTCCATTTACTTATACAAGGCCACTATAAAAAAATACATTTTAGATCTATACAAGGCCACAAATAGTAATCGAGACAAAAGTTACTACTCCCTCCTTTCCAGTTTATGGCTCAATTTCAAAATCTCTCCAACCAAGGTAGACAGTGAGTGGTCGAATTAATTTCATATTTTGCACAAGTAATTAGTACACTCGTTTTCTCAAGAAGTTATGTTTACCGAGGCATTAATTAGAACAAATGCATGACTGACCACTAAATTTCCATGAACTTCTACATGCATTGGTGAGTTTTCTCTTGACACTGCTTGCATCGGGTGATCTAACGCACCTCGAAATCCAACATGTGATGGTACTACTACTAGTAGTAGAATTGAGACTTATAAAACGGAAAAACGAATGTTTTTTAGATGAGCCAAGTCGGTGTACAAAAAGAGGGGTACATTTTTTGTACCCCTATAACTGTGCACGGGCAGTCTGAGCCGCGGATACCACCACACCAAGCAAGGCAAGGGAGGTGAGCCAGGGTAAGACCGAAGCTCAAGAGAACTAGAACGATGCCAAGGCCAAGACCACGAAGAGCAAAGGGGACGAAGCGGACTCCTTCGGCAGGATCCTTGTCGAGAGACAGTTTTAGCAACCCCGGCAAGACTCTTGCCGCGGCAACTCGCCCCACACCTACGGAGCAAATCACCCTTGAGTCCACTGCCCCCATGGGGCAAGGATTCGGGAAACATCCCCGTGGTGGCATGCAGATCTTTGTGAAGACATTCAAGATCAAATACGCACTAAGGAGACGACAACCCTTGGCGGGATCCCAGCCGAGGAAGACCACAAGGCCCCCGGCAAGCGCCTTGCCGGGGATGACAGCAGGCGCCTCGGCAAGACCCTTGCCGGGGCCTCGGCAAGGCCCTTGCCGAGGACACCCACAGGGCCACCATCAGGCCCATGCCGACTAAACCTCCACCGCCGTTCGCATGGAGCTGCCGACCCAACCAGCTGGGCAGGCACCTGCGTGGCGGCATGCAGATCTTCGTGAAGACCCACCACTGCGCCACCTCAGCTGCCTGCCTACCTACATGGCATCGTAGGCGTCGCTGGCCAGGGCGCGTGTCGACACAAGAAGGAGCGGCGACGGACGAGACAGATCTCTCCCCCGTCCCCGATAAAGCAAGGACACCTAAGCAAGACGCATTAAATGTGCCTTGTCATGTAATGCGAGGGATAACCTCGCATCACTGTACCCTTTCCACCTCCTGTGTGCCACTGTGGCAACCCCTTTTTCTATAAAAGGAGGCCCGAGGCGACCAGAGGAGGGATTCGGCTTTTTGGAGCTCCTCACGCCCCATAGCTAGCTCAAGAACACAGATATACAATCCACCAAAGCAGGAGTAGGGTTTTACGCATCCTCGCGGCCCGAACCTGGATAAACGAACCGTGTGCTATCTGTTTGATCCGCTCTTCTCATGACCCCGCGCCCCGCTAACCACAGTAGGGATTCTTGTGATCCCATAGGTGTCGTTCCCACCGACATCTTTGGCGCGCCAGGTAGGGGGCGCAGTTGTGAGAATCGGCTTTAGCAGTTAGTTCGGCGCTTCTTCATCATCATGGCACCCAAGAAGAAGACGACGGTGGCGGTTGGCCAGTCGGAAGCCGGACAGCCCGTCCCGACGCGGGCGAGCAGCGGACCGGTCGCAGAAAGGACCCGGGGCGCTGCTCGCGAACACCAACACCATCCCAGCTGCCGGAGTTTGGGAGGCGGCGATGTTTGTGTGCCTGGTAACGGGCCACACATCGCCAAATCCAAAGGCGGAGCCAAGCCCTTCGCGGGTGGAGCGGGGCCTTCCAGGGTCATCGCCGCCCAGCCCGAAGGCGACGCAAGGGCCTCCAAGACTCCCATGCCGGCGCCAACAGCGCACTCCTCCCAGGCAGTGCGCGACGAACGGTGTAATCACGCCAAAGATCCCGGGCGTCGCCGCGGGAAGAGCCCCGAGCGCCACTCTCGGGACGTAGAAGACCAGCCCACTCGCCGAGGCGCTGGTGAAAACGGCATGCGACCGCGGGGTCGTGATAGCGAAGCGCGTCGCAATCCATGCAGGTTTCGCTGCCACCGACGCAAGCAGAGGCCCTGGCGCGAGCGTAGTTGCTCCTCGACTTTCCTCCCACTACGGGGAAACTCGACGAATGGAGACCCGCTATCCGAAGCCTTGTTGCGGTGGCCAACAAAGACGAACCAAGTCTGGTGGGGCCCCCAGGTCGACGCTCCGATGGAGTCCCAAGGACCAGTGGCGGAAAAGCCGGCGGTGCCGCGACCACGATGCATTCACCTCTTCCCCATCCGGTACCGCGGACGCCGGCTCATTGCGACGTCGCAGGCGACGACATCTCCATAGCATCGTCTGACCTGCGGACCCACTGTGACCAGCGCCAAGTTCTTCGGGAACGAGCCCATGAAGACGCTCGAACCACTATCGAGCGCCGGCGCGGAGCGCGCCACCAGTCAGACAGGCGAGCAGGGCCTGCTGTGAACCACCCGGCCCCGGAGAGCCCTGGAGGCCTACCTTACGAGGTAGGCTGTTCGGCCTTTACCCGTGAGCTGCGGTAGTTCCAGTGGCCCACTCACCGCACCTTCAAACCTGACGTTGGCGAAAAGTACAACGGCAAGACTCACCCGTCTGAGTTCCTCAGCATCTACACCATCGCGATGCAAGCCTCCGGAGCCCGCGACGATAAGGTGCTTGCGAATTACTTTCCATTGGCTCTTAAACCCAACACCATGTCGTGGTTGATGCACTTGCCGGTAGACTCTATTACCTCCTGGTCGGATTTGTGCCATGAGTTTGTGGGCGCCTTTACTGGAGGTCACCAAGCCCATGGCCAAGCAAGCGAGCTGCATGTCATTCCCCAGAAGGGAGGCGAGAGTCTGCGCAGGTATATACAGAGGTTCAGCCAGGTACAATACAATATCCCTGATGTTCACCCCGCCGCCATCATCAGCGCGTTCCATCAGAACGTGCGTAACCGCAAGATGTGCGAAGAACTAGCAATGAACAAGGTGAAAGATGTGGCAGAACTCTATGTTCTTGCTAATAGATGTGCCCGAGCTGAAGAGGGAAGGAAGTACCCCGGCGAAGATGCCGGCGTGGAAACCGACTCCTCAGATGAGGATACTGCCGCCCCGGCGAAGAAAGGCCGGCACCGCAACAGGAAGCGCAAAGGTAAGGCTGTGCTTGCCGTCGAGGGATCTGACGACGCCGGCTCCGCCAAGAAAACCAAGGCAGATGACCCCGGCAAGGAAATTGCTGGATGTGTGGCCTGCCGGGCCTTGGCGGCTGCCGAGAAGCCAGGAAACTCCGACAAGCAATACTGCAAGATCCATCGCACCAAAGGCCATGATCTCCAGAACTGCCGACAGGTTGAGCTCCTTGCTGAGAAGTAGAGGGCTGAATATGAGAGGCGGGACAAGGAGAAAGGCCAGGACGGTGCTGAGGGGTCCGGAAAGAAGCGTAACGGCCAGGCGGGCCGTCGCAGCAAAGATAAACAGCAGGAGAGGCCTGCCCGGGGCCGTGACAAAAAGCTAGAAGATGATGATCACGAAGAGGACGATGAGTCTGGTGACCAAGAATTTCAGAAAGCTACAGAGGCCATGTGCGTCGATGGCGGCGCCTCGCTGCATACCTCTCACCGCCAGCTTAAATAGTGGGCGCGTGAGATTACAGCGGCGGAACCGTCGTTTGATGCCCAAAGGCCGCTGAAGTGGTCCAGCACACCTATCATTTTTGACACTGAGGATCACCCTGATCGCACTACTGCAGTCGGGTGCTTGCCATTGTTGGTTTCACCAACAATACGCAACCTCAAGGTGACAAAGATGCTAGTCGATGGCGGGGCCAGTCTAAACTTAATCTCGCCGGCCGTGATCGAGAAATTGCAGATTCCTGATGAAGACCTCGAAGAGACGGGCACGTTTCAAGGGGTCAACCCAGGAAGAAGTCAACCAAAGGAAAAGGTCACGTTGCCCGTGACTTTTGGGAGTGATCTGAACTATAGGACAGAAAGGATTGTGTTTGACGTTGCCAAGATCCCCTTGCCTTACAACGGGATCCTTGGCCGCTCGGCGCTGGCCAAGTTCATGGCGGCGTCACATTACGCCTACAACACCCTGAAGATGCCGGGGCCTGTGACGATCATCACCCGTCCCGTCAGACAAGAAGGATGCGCTAATTTGCGCTGACCAACTCTACCAACAAGCAGTTGCAGCAGCCGCCACTGCTAAGGCGCTTGCTCCACCGCTGGAGCCCCGGGAAGGTGAAAGAAGAAGACCGATGAGACCTCAGGCACCCACTCCGGCAAGCGCACCTCTTCGGAGTTTAGCGCTCCCGTCGAGGACGTGTCAGAGAGCTCCGCCGACAGAAACAAGAAGTCCAGGGCCACACCGCCAGGAACCAAGAAGGTTTCTGTCAAGGAGGACGGCACGGGAGGAGCTTTTACCATAAGCTCCACCCTTGACGACAAATAGGAAGACGCGCTCGTCACCTTCCTGCGGGCGAATGTTGATGTGTTTGCATGGCAAGCATCCGACATCCCTGGCGTTCCCAGGGAGGTGATTGAGCACCACCTTGCTGTCTGTCCTCATGCGCGGCCCGTCAAGCAGAAGGTTAGAAAGCAAGCTTTGGAACGACAAGAGTTCATCACAGAGGAGATCCGGAAACTGGAAGCAGCGGGTTTGGTAAGAGGAGTGCTCCATCCAATGTGGTTGGCCAATCCGGTGGTAGTGCGCAAGGCAAATGGGAAGTGGAGGCTGTGTATTAATTACACAGATATTAATAAGGCTTGTCCCAAAGACCCCTTCCCATTGCCGCGCATTGACCAGATTGTTGACTACACAGCTGGGTGTGATTTGTTGTCATTCCTCGATGCCTACTCCGGCTACCACCAGATCTTCATGACAAGGGAAGATGAAGAGAAAACGGCATTCATCACCCCATGTGGTACGTATTGCTTTATACGGATGCCTTTCGGGTTGAAGAGTGCTGGTTCAACGTTTGCAAGGGCGGTCCAGATTGGTTTTGAACCCCAGCTCCATAGAAATATGGAAGCTTATATGGATGATATAGTGGTCAAAACCAAGAACAGGGCAACCCTCATATCAGATTTACAAGAAACATTTGCAAACGTACGCATGATCAATCTCATGCTAAACCCTGAGAAGTGCGTCTTCGGCGTCCCGTCTGGCAAGCTTCTCGGGTTCTTTGTGTCACAGCGTGGGATAGAGGCCAATCCGGACAAGATCAAAGCTATAGAGCAGATTGAAGCGCCCAAGCGAGTCAAGGATGTGCGTCGGCTTGCTGGTTGCATTGCCGCCATGAGCAGGTTCATTTCCAAGTCCGCCGAGCGCGCCCTTCTCTTTTTCAAGATTTTTAAAAAGGCGGGCCCGATGGAGTGGACGCCAGAAGCCGAAGCAGCATTGCAAGATTTGAAGAGGTACCTCTCCTCCGCGCCAATACTAGTTGCGCCTAGGCCACAGGAACCGTTGCTGCTGTACCTGGCGGCAACGAACTAGGTGGTCAGCGCCGCACTAGTGGCGCAGAGAGAAATTGATGATGAGGTAATAGCAGCGACGGAGCCCGATGCCACCGATGCCGAGACGACGCAGCCAATTGAAGTGCCGCCGAAGAAGAAAATGATGCAGCACCCGGTCTACTTTGTTAGTTCCCTCCTGCAGGGGGCTAGATCGAGGTACTCCGGTGTGCAGAAACTGCTCTTCGGCCTTCTTATGGCCTCGAGGAAGCTGCGTCACTACTTCCAGGCGCATGAAATCACTGTCGTCACTCGCCTCCCTCTGCAACGGATATTGCACAATCCAGACGCAACACGAAGGATCATAGAGTGGGCACTGGAACTGTCCATCTTTGGCCTCAAGTTTGAGAGTACCTCGACGATTCAAAGCCGAGTCCTGGCGGAGTTCGTTGCAGAATGGACCGCGACGCCTGACGAAGAAACCCAAGAGACTACTCTCCCCGGCAAGGAGGCAAGTTGCGACTGGATCATGTACTTTGATGGAGCTTTCTCCTTACAGGGCGTCGGGGCTGGCGTACTGCTTGTCGCGCCCACCGGAGAGCACCTCAAGTATGTGATCCAGCTGCACTTCCCCAGGGAGGTGTCAACAAACAATACGACTGAGTACGAAGGGCTGCTTGCCGGTCTTAGGATCGCGGCAGACCTTGGAATCAAGAAACTCGTCGTCAGAGGCGACTCGCAACTTGTCGTCAAGCAAGTCAACAAGGATTACCAGAGCCCATTGATGAAGGCCTACGTCGATGAAGTGAGAAAGCTGGAAGAGCGTTTTGACGGTATACAGGAAGAATACGTTCCCCGAGTGGAGAATGATATCGCCGATTACTTGTCAAAACGCGCTGCCCTCAAGCTACCTGTGGAACCAGGTACCTTTGTGCTTCGGCTAACTCAGCCATCCGTTGATCCATCAACAGAGCAGAACAAGAGGAGAAAATCAGGGCCCGACAGGTACTTTCCCACCGAACTCCCCGGAGCCGCCGGCAAGGATGTTGCCGGAGACATTGAGCCCGCCACGGGACGGCTAGCTCCGACAGAGCATCAAGCTCTTGCCATGGAGACAGCCGCTCCGATAGCGGAGGAAATGCCTTTAGTCCTCGCCGTCGAGCCCCAGGCTCCAGTGTGGGCACAGCATACCGTCCGATTCCTCCAAACAGGGGAACTTCCTGAGGAGCAGGAAGAAGTAGAAAAAGTAGCCCGTCGCTCTACTATGTACCAGTTCGTCGATGACGTCCTATACAGAAAGAGGCCAAACGGCGTGAAATTGAAGTGTATCCCTCGAGAGGAAGGACTGGGGCTGTTGGCGGAGATACATGGAGGCATATGTGGATCCCACATTGGGTCAAGGGCCCTTGCCGGCAAAGCGTTTCGGCAAGGCTTCTTCTGGCCCACCGCCCTCCAGGATGCAACGACACTACTCACCAGGTGTGAAGCGTGTCAGTTCCATTCAAAGAAGCTTCATCAGCCAGCTCAAGCCCTTCAAACCATTCCTCTCTCCTGGCCTTTCTCGGTCTGGGGGCTCGACATACCAGGCCCTTTCCCCCGCGCTGTCGGGGGCTTTGAGTACTTGTACATTGCAATCGACAAGTTCACAAAGTGGCCAGAAGTGGAAGCAGTGATGAAGGTCACAGCACAGTCAGTCGTCAAGTTCTTCAAAGGACTAGTGTGCCAATTGATGTCAATGCGAGGAGTAGGGATTGCCATGCAACGGATGCACTAGAGCTATAAGTGTATGAAAGCTCATCAAAAAGAAACTAAGTGGGTGTGCATCCAACTTGCTTGCTCATGAAGACCTAGGGAATTTTGAGGAAGCCCATCATTTGAATATACAAGCCAAGTTCTATAATGAAAAATTCCCACTAGTATATGCAAGTGACAAAATAAGAACTCTCTATCATGAAGACCATGGTGCTATTTTGAAGCACAAGTGTGGAAAAAAGGATAGTAACATTGTCCCTTCTCTATTTTTCTCTCATTTTTTTGTCTGGGCTTCTTTAGCCTCTTTTTTTATTTCACCTCACATGGGACAATGCTCTAATAATGATGATCAGCACACTTTTATTTACTCATAACTCAATGTTACAACTCGATACTAGAACAAAAATATGACTCTATGTGAATGCCTCCGGTGGTGTACCGGGATATGCGATGAGTCAAGAGCGACATGTATGAAAGAATTATGAAAGTGGCTTTGCCACAAATACAATGTCAACTACATGATCATGCAAAGCAATATGACAATGATGGAGCGTGTCATAATAAACGGGATGGTGGAAAGTTGCATGGCAATATATCTCGGAATGACTATGGAAATGTCATAATAGGTAGGTATGGTGGCTGTTTTGAGGAAGATATAAGGAGGCTTATGTGTGATAGAGTGTATCGTATCACGGGGTTTGGATGCACCGGCGAAGTTTGCACCAACTCTCGAGGTGAGAAAGGGCAATCCACGGTACCGTAGAGGCTAGCAAATTTTGTAAAGGTAAGAGTATGTATGATCCATGGACTCACATTAGTCATAAAGAACTCATATACTTATTGCAAAAGCTTATTAGCCCTCGAATCAAAGTACTACTACGCATGCTCCTAGAGGGATAGATTGGTAGGAAAAGACCATTGCTCGTCCCCGACCGCCACTCATAAGGAAAGCACTCAAAGAACACCCCATGCTTCAAATTTGTCACACAATGTTTACCATACGTGCATGTTACTGGACTTGCCAACTTTAACACAAGTATTTCTCAATTTCACAATTTCCCAACTAGCATGACTGTAACATTACCACCTTTATATCTCAAAACATCTATCAAGAATCATTCAATGCACTCTATATGAAAGTTTTTATCATACCCATCTTGAATGACCATCATATTAGGACTAATTTTATAGCCAAAGCAAATTACCATGATGTTCTAAAAGACTATCAAAATAATATAAGTGAAGCATGAGAGATCAATAATTTCTACAAAATAAAACCACCACCGTGCTCTAAAAATATAAGTGAAGCACTAGAGCAAAATTTATCTAGCTCAAAAGATATAAGTGAAGCACATAGAGTATTCTAATAAATTCCAATTCATGTGTGTATCTCCCGAAAGGTGTGTACAGCAAGGATGATTGTGGTAAACTAAAAATCAAAGACTCAAATCATACAAGACGCTCCAAGTAAAACACATATCATGTGGTGAATAAAAATATAGCCTTAAGTAAAGTTACCGATAGACGGAGACGAAAGAGGGGATGCCTTCCGGGGCATCCCCAAGCTTAGGATTTTGGTTGTCCTTGGATTTTACCTCGGGGTGCCTTGGGCATCACCAAGCTTAGGCTCTTGCCACTCCTTATTCCAAAATCCATCAAATCTTTACCCAAAAACTTGAAAACTTTACAACACAAAACTCAACAGAGAATCTCATGAGCTCTGTTAGTATAAGAAAACAAATCACATCCTTAAGGTACTGTAATGAACTAATTCTTAATTTATATTGGCGTTAAACCTACTGTATTCCAACTTCTCTATGTTTCATACCCCCCGATACTAGCCATAGATTCATCAAAATAAGCAAACAACACACGAAAAACAGAATCTGTCAAAAACAGAACAGTCTGTAGTAATCTGTAGGTTTTGAATACTTCTGTAACACCAAAAATCCTGAGAAATTAGGACATCCTAAATAATTTGTATATTGATCTACTGAAGTTTGAATCAGTATTTTATCGTTCTCTGGTTAAAAATGAAAATTATTCTCGTGAGTGCATACTTTCTGTTTTTTTCAGCAAGATCAAACAACAACCATCCAAGAAGATCCTAAAGGCTTTACTTGGCACAAACACTAATTAAAGCATAAAAACACAATCATAACAGAGGATAGATGATTTATTTATTACTAGACAGGAACAAAAGGCAAGGAACAAAAATAAAATTGGGTTGCCTCCCAACAAGCGCTATCGTTTAACGCCCCTAGCTAGGCATTGATAATTTCAATGATGCTCACATGAAAGACAAGAATTGAAGCACAAAAAAGAGTATCATAAAACACGTGACAAGCACATCTAAGTCTAACATACTTCCTATGCATAGGCATCTTATAGGCAAACAAATAATCATAGCAAGCAAAAAGTAGCATATGCAAGGAAGTGGAAAGAAACAATAGCAATCTCAACATAACGAGAGGTAATTTAGTAACATGAAAATTTCTACAATCATATTTTACTCTATCATAATAATTACATGTGGGATCATAAGCAAATTCAACAAAATAGCTATCACATAAAGTATTTTCAACACGATCCACATGCATGCAAAGTTGGCACTCTTCCAAAATAGTGGGATTAAAATTAACTAAAGTCATGACCTCTCCAAACCCACTTTTATCAAAAAACTCATAAGATTGAACATTCTCCAAATATGTGGGATCTAAAGTTGACACTCTTCCGAACCCACTTTCAATAATATTGCAAACACTATTATCAATCTCATATTCATCATGGGGCTTAAATAAATTTTCAAGATCAAAATAAGAATCACCCCAATCATGATCATTGCAACAAATAGTAGTTATAGAAAAACTAGCATCCCCAAGCTTAGGGTTTTGCATATTATTAGCACAATTGATGTTAATATAATTTATAATAACATCATTGCAATCATGCTTTTCATCGAAGGAACTATCAAGTATGGGTGCAATAGCAACGTTCTCATGTTTAACATAAGGAATTGTAGCAAATTCATCTTCATAAATATTGGCATCATGGCCACAAGAATAGCAAGCATCATGTTCATCAAGGGATGTTTCAAACAAATCATTGGAATCATAATTATCTATAGATTCATACATATCATTATTTTCTTCCAAAGCAGCGGTTATTCTTTCAATAAATTCCTTGACATAGATATTATGAGCATAGTTTTCATAGCAATATTTAAGTATGTCAAGATTTTTAGATTCGTGGAGAGTAATATCATACTTTTAAATCAAAGAAGCAACTTCATAAGCACCCTTAAAAGCAGCAAATTCTTCAATTTGTTCGATATCGTAGTAACTATAAACACCCTTTGCATAAGAAGATAAGATTTCATTATCATTAAACTCACATAGGTAGGGGAGGTATTTTTTAGGGTTCTTAGACCAACAAGTAAAATCATAGATTTCATAAAGATTGCAAGCATAACACAGCAATCTGTTTATTTGATCCCATAAGAGTCTCCCTTTTTCAGACAAACGGTGACGCACAAAATGGGCATGCTCATCTAAAGATTTCCCATCAACTAGCGTAGTTGGGGTTTCAGCACGAGCGCATAAGGATCAAAGATGATCCAAGTAGAACACTTTAAGTGGATCCATATCAATAGATTTTTAGCAAGCAAAGATGCAAGCAAATGGAAGGCACATGGAAACACAAACAAAGATACATACGGGAAGAAGGCGAAGAAAAGGCAAAGGTGAAGTGGGGGAGAGGAAAACGAGAGGCGAATGGCAAATAATGTAATGCGAGGGATACGAGTTTGTGATGGGTACTTGGTATGTCTTGACTTGGCGTAGATCTCCCCGGCAACGGCGCCAAAAATCCTTCTTGCTACCTCTTGAGCATGTGTTGGTTTTCCCTTGAAGAGGAAAGGGTGATGCAGCTTAGCGTAAGTATTTTCCTCCATTTTTGAGAACCAAGGTATCAATCCAGTAGGAGACTACACGCAAGTCGCCTAGTACCTGCACAAACAAACAAGAACCTCGCAACCAACGCGATAAAGGGGTTGTCAATCCCTTCACGGTCACTTACGAAAGTGAGATTTGATAGAGATAATAAGATAAATATTTTTGGTATTTTTGTGGTATAGAGTGGAAAATAAAGATTGCAAAATAAGTAGTAAGCTAGAATTGTAGATTGGAAACTTATATGATGTAAAGTAGACCCGGGGGCCATAGGTTTCACTAGTGGCTTCTCTCAAGATAGCATGTATTACGGCGGGTGAACAAATTACTGCCGAGCAATTGATAGAAAAGCGCATAGTTATGATGATATCTAAGGCAATGATCATGAATATAGGCATCACGCCTATGACAAGTAGACCGAAATGATTCTGCATCTACTACTATTACTCCACACATCGACCGCTATCCAGCATGCATCTAGAGTATTAAGTTCATAAGAATAGAGTAACGCATTAGGCAAGATGACATGATGTAGAAGGATAAACTCAAGCAATATGATATAAACCCCATATTTTTATCCTCGATGGCAACAATACAATATGTCGTTTCCCTTTCTGTCACTGGGATCAAGCACCGCAAGATTGAACCCAAAGCTAAGAACTTCTCCCATTGCAAGAAAGATCAATCTAGTAGGCCAAACCAAACTGATAATTTGAGGTGACTTGCAAAGATATCAAATCATGCATATAAGATTTCAAAGAAGAATCAAATAATATTCATAGATAATCAAGTTCATAAACCCACAATTCATCGGATCTCGGCAAACACACCGCAAAAAGAGTTACATCGAATAGATCTCCAAGAAGATCGAGGAGAACTTTGTCTTGAGATCCAAAGAGAGAGAAGAAGCCATCTAGCTAATAACTATGGACCCGAAGGTCTGTGGTAAACTACTCACACATCATCGGAGAGGCTATGGTGTTGACGTAGAAGCCCTTCGTGATCGAATCCCCCTCCGGCAGATCGCCGGAAAAGGCCCCAAGATGGGATCTCATGGGTACAGAAGGTTGCGGCGGTGGAAAATGTGTTTCGTGTCTCTCCTCGAAGGTTTCAGGGTATAAGAGTATATATAGGTGAAAGAAGTAGGTCGGTGGAGCTGCGAGGGGCCCACGAGGGTGGGCGGCACGCCCTCCCCCTGGGGGGCGCCCCCCTACCTCGTGGCTTCCTCGCTGCTTCCTTGACATCCACTCCAAGTCTCCTGGATCACGTTTGTTCCGAAAACGATCCTCGCAAAGGTTTCATTCCGTTTGGATTCCGTTTGATATTCCTTTTCTGCGAAACACTAAAATAGGCAAAAAAAATAGCAATTTGCACTAGGCTTTCTGTTAATAGTTTAGTCCCAAAAATAATATAAAAAGGTATAATAAAGCCCATTAAACATCCAAAATAGATAATATAATAGCATGGAACAATTAAAAATTATAGATACGTTGGAGACGTATCAGTGGCCTCCTCACCGCCGACCCTTCTTGCTGTGCGGCCTCGTCGATATGGTCAGGTAATCCACACCCCACCCAAACCATCCTCCTCCTTTCCCGTCCCACATGCCCCGACCGACGATGCGACAGCTTCCACCGAAATCACTGCCCTCCTCCTCCAATTAAGCGCCGCCCACAACCATTTTGCACGCAGTATAACGTGGAGCTCAGTAGCATGCGGCCGCACGCGTGCACGAGGTCGCTATGGCTGCCATGCGTGTCGACGGACCGATCTTGGATGAGCACCTCGTCTTCGAGGCCACCGCCGACACCGCCACGCGGTTGTCTACTTTAAAATACAGTTCATGCTATTTTCTCGAGGCCACCGCCAGTGCCTTCTAGTGATTTGTCCTCTGTAATGTTAATATGCAATCTGATGTTCAATTAACAATTTGATCCTCTGAAATGTAATGTTCAGTTAACACTTTGGTCCAACAATTGCTACATTTCGTAGTACTGTTCTCAAGCATTCTTTGTTTTGTTAACTGACTTATCTTCTAGTACATGTTTCTATTCTGCAATGTCGTGCTTAGTTAACTATTTTGGTTCATTTGGTCTGCTGTCCATTTAACTGTTCGGTTCAGTTTTGCAATTTGATTTTCATTTGATGTGCGTACAATTTTGTATTGTTATGCATGTGATACCAATCGAATTTGGTTGTACTCAATACATATTCTACTGATAGTATGGCAACTCTCAGTTAACCTGATCAAGATCTTCCTTATGTGTGTTGCAGGGAAACAATAGGAGACATTGCGGTTTACCATCGAGGTTTGTTCAAGCAGGGTCCTTTGGCTAATAGCACATTATTGTGTAGTTGCAGGAATCATTCTAATATTTAGGTTTCTTACAATTTGGTCTTGCACATGTAGGTCCTACTGTCAGAGGCTTAGACCCACTGTTCAACCCATTTTGCATATGGGGAAATGAGATGTCCATGAAGATCAGTCAAGTCAAGAAACTCAGAAAGATTGTTAGTATGAAGAAACTTGTGATGAATAACAGCAAGATCTTTGTTCGCACAATGAAGAAGACATCAGTCAACTATAGGACGGTACTAACTCTTTTACCTTGTTTTTACCCCTTACACCATTTCAAAATTTATAACAGCGATTTATGCATAGCTTTATTTTCAGTACTTTTCAAAGTAGTTCACCGATGATTACCTCTCGAACCACCTGGATGGTCAAGAGGCGAGGAAGGTATTCATTCAACACCCACGGTACAATATTGAAGTCTTAATGAAGAGGACAAAGGTTGGGCGAGCAATTATCCATAGCCTCTGGCCTAAAGTTGCAAGGAGATTCAACATCACTAAAGGCCCAATATTTGCCTCCCGCTTCTGTAGTTTCCCAGATGAGATTCATTTGTCTATTTACCATGTATGATGCTACTTTCCTAAGGTTTTTTATGCTGCATGTGAAACTTGGTGTTTTTGTGTAATGGCGTAACTGAGTGCCGAAGCTATCTGATGTAATTCGATTATGAAATCATGGTTGCTGTTATACGGATATGAAATATCGGGTGTGTTTTATAAGAAATACCAATTCGATTAGTACATGGATTATCAATAATAGGCTAATTACCCTACTTATTGGGGTTTTCTACTGTAGACGGTTACTCAGACAGCACCGTGGGCGATGAACTCAAACAACCCGCACGGTTTCTAGAAAGTAGGTGTGTTCGATCGACTAACAATCACACACGACTTCCGGCAGCGAATTGTTTGTGTTAGGCCACCTTGCACAAACGTTTCCACACAAAGAACTGTGTGTGATATACATACCTATGAAAATGTTTTCTTGGATTCACCGTGCAGGATGTACATACCTATGGAAATGATTGTGTTTCGATGCCTCGCCCGATCGCACACGAGCTCATTTGGTGTCCCGGGAGGGCCTATCCCCGACGGTTTCTGGGTCGTGTGGGAAAGACCCCCCTATCGCCCACACTCACTTGGCGACGGTTCCAAATGTCGTCACGGAAAGGGGTTAAAAACTTTTTGTATAGCACGTCATTTTACCAGTGTGTGGATGACACATTTGTCGGGGATATACCCCGCGGCGTAACCTGGCCGGAAGTATAACTCGGCCGGACTTGACGATTCACCGGCGACCCGCACTGACCAGACGGTTTACAAGCAACCTGACTGGACATTATGATTCACTGGTAACCCGGCGGGCAGGACAGACAGATGAAAAGGCCCAAGGCTCAGAAGGCCGGTTCATGTTATGGTGGGCCGATTTAAGAGGAAAGGCGTGAGGAATACTTGTCTTACAAGGAGTTAAGACCTGGACTTGTATCCGGTTTGTATTAGAAGGTAGACTAGTCCTAATCCTAATAGGACTCCACATGTAACCCGCCCCTTCAACATATATAAGGAAGGACAGGTCTCTCCAAAAAGGGAGAAGCAAGAAGACACAATCTCTAGGACAAGAAGAAACAATCTCTAGGGCTATTGTGAAAGAGCAGTGCGTGCATACGCTGGCACTTCAATCAGGTCCTCCATGAGAGATTAAGACAAGAGGAGAAGGTCACGTGGAGACATCAGACATTTGATATGTTTTGATCCCAATATCCACGCTCATCCGACAAATAAATATCAGGGTTATTATTTATTACAATGGTGTCACACAAGGGGTGCGCATAAGTATTATTATTGCACTAGCACTTGTCCGTGATGTGCTGCTTAACGGGTACGTGCACAGATCGTCACCCCCGCTACATCAACACACGCGACTGCAGCCCAGTTTATATCTACATGACGAGGCCGAATCGTCCGTCCGTGCGGTTTTACCGGACCTGTGATCGACCCGTCCGTCTGCACCGGCTTACAACACCGGCCCGACTCATCTGTCTGCTCCCGTGGTCGACTCACTCGTGAATGATTTCAGTTTCACCTAGTCATCATCAACTTCATGGCGGGTTATTTCCGGCCTAAACGAATCAGGTGCTATCCATCTAAAGTCTATTTTATTAGCACGTATTATTTTTGTCAAAAAACAATTACTTTGATCTGTATATTTTTATATACAGGACAATCATTCACTACAAATGTGGTTTATACCATGGGTATGGAGCACGGGCTGACAATATTCCGCCCAGCGATAGTTCGTAACATATTACCCGATGAATGGACGCGCACAAGCCGCCGCCCGTATGGCCCGGTCTACATCAACGCACCGGCCACACCTACCTGCATGAGCTGTTTATTGAGTATGAGCAAGTCACATCTTGGGTAGCCCGTTTTTCTTTCAACAAATTGAAGGCAAAATTATCATCAACCGCCGTCTGCACTGAATGTCTCAATGGGCAGGCGAACAAGTCGCCGCCACTATAGTTTGGTTAATTTCAGAACAGCCAGTTGGGATGAACCGCTGACCGGATTACTGACACAAATTTTATGGAGTCATTTATAACCCGCCACGATCGACTTCAAGTTTCCATGGATCTATATTGCGTTATCAAACGCCAAGGATATACAATGAGTGTTGCGAAGATCGTTAACTCGACACCTTGCTTCCAGCTTTAACATATTACAAGCGTTCTTCTGTTCAACTATATGCCGGTTTATATCACGGTCAAATGTGGAGAATCTCAAGCCAATTCCTCGAGTCACCTTGAGACTCGGGGGCTACGATGACATGACTCAACAAATTTTGCTAGATTCAGCAAACTTAAGAACCCCAGGGCGATGGAGGGAAAGATAACCCGATCCCAGAGGCTACTGTTATATTGATGAAAATGTAAAGGCCGTCAGAAAATTTCTGGCTTAGAAAATATATGACAGTTACCAAATCCCGGCTCAATGAAGGAGTTCCGGGTCATCAGAAAGGATTCCGGTTTACAATCCGGTTCAAGGGAAATTTGTCTCCCACAAATCTTTGAAGCTCTCAAATCCGGTTTAAGAATTTCCGGTTCAAAAAAAAATAATTTCTCGCAAGTTCGAGTTTAAAGGCCGTCAGAAAATTTCTGGCTGAAATTGAAGATTCTGGTTTAAAATCTGGTTCAAGGGAAAGATGTCTCCTACAAAGCTTTGAAGATCTCAATATCCGGTTAAACATCCGGTTCAAGAAGAAGTTATCTCTTGCAAAAAAAATTAAACATTGCCAAAGAGAACTTGCTGCCATGATGCACGGTTCAAACATGGGCATCCTGCTTTATTGGTTTATCATATTATTGATCATTTGGGGGCTTCCTGCTTGTTGATCACAGCTGTGACTACCCTATTAATACGGCTATCAAGCCAATATTATCATAAGAGCACAACTCTGTTTACTTCGGTAATCCGGCTATCAAGGCAATATAATCATAAGGGGCCAAAGAGAGTCTGCTGCACAACATAGCTCAAACATGGGTATCCCTTGAGCACAGCTCACAATAATCACTTGGGGGCTTGGTCGTATTCGAACCATAGCTACACCTCTTGATCGGCGTAAGGCCACCAGGGAAATCACTTGGGGGCTTGGTCGTATCTGAACCATAGCTACACCTCTTGATCGGGAAAGGCCAAAAGGAAATCACTTGGGGGCCAAAAAGAGTCTGTTGCACAACACAACTCAAACATAGGCACCCACTGAGCACAACTGAAAATATTGCTTGGGGGCTCTTTGCTTCGTAACGAACAAAGAGTCTACACTTGTAATAGGCTATCAAGCCAGGCTTGGAAGCCAGGTGTATTCACCTAAAACCCCGGGTTATCCTGCCTTCTTTAAGTAAGCCACTCCGTCCAGGTAAACCTGGTATGACCCGCCGAACGTTTGACAACTCAATCTCATAGACCCTGAACTTGTCAAAGTTAAAACGACAATTGATTAATGATTGAGGTCCATCTTAAAAGGCTTTGTGAAATGGTTTAACTTAGTGGCCTGGCAGCCCATGAAAAGCCTCGATTTTGGGCCTGGCAGCCCATGAAAAGCCTTGCATGTTCTTTCTCTGCTTTTATTTGCGAAGTTTTTTCTCCTTTGATGAGGTTGATAATATCTTATGATAAACCGACTTTATTGACCCGACTTGGCTTTCAACTACAAGTTGTCAATATATGATCAGTTATAATCCCGCGCTTATTGACCCGGTCTGGTTTCAACTACAAGTCGCCAGTATTATATATGGATAATCCGGTGTTTATTACAACCCGGTACAGTTTTATCATAAACCGGCAAAATATGGAAGGAGTTATCAGTGCTCAAGATTGGGGTTATCACCCTTACTACAAAAGTTGGTAAACCAACGATGTGATTCACCCTTACTGGTATGATATATTTCATATTTGATTATTCTTAAGTGCAGCCTTGGTTATAAACCCGGGTTGTATGTTGGGCATTATGACCCGTCCGGCGGTAAACCGCCGGGACACTTTAAACTTGTTGTATGTAGAAACAGGTTGAATAAAGCATGATTATAAATCACCGGCGTTTATTAACCCGGCCTGGCTTTCGACTATAAGTTGCCAGTATGATAATAAATCATCCAGTGTTTATTAACCCAGACTGGTTTGGGATTATAACTTGCCAGTATATATTTGGATTGCGCCATTGGAATCATGTGCTCATAAATCATTGGATTATATTATTCAAATCTTCAAATAGCCAACATGGCTGGGATTTTATTATGGTTATCAGTAACCAGTATTATGATTAAGGTTTTCAAGGTCGCTTTAGCGCCATGGTTGTTATATTATCAATCGATATGATTTATTCTACAATTGAAGGAATAGTCCCGAGTCGCTGCAGGTTCACGACCCGGCACTTGGGGGCTACATTATTTAAGTTGAGATTATATCAAATATGCAAGTCTCATGTCGCTGCAAGCATGCACCATGACACTTGGGGGCTAATGCAAAGTCATTTTTTACTCACCTTATTGAAGATCCAACTCATCACATTGTAATGAGCCGGCCCTTGGGGGCTACCAATTACTCCTGTCAACAATTCAAGTTTTTTGAGCATCAGGCAATTACAAGTCCCAGGTTGCTGCAAGCATGACAACCCGGCACTTGGGGGATACATAATATGGAGTATTCAGTTTTTACTAAGTGACTGGGATGAACAACATGGATTTCTTAAGTGGCAGTATTTATATTGAAGCAAGTCTTAAGCCATCACTTTGTTTTGTTCAAGACATGGGGGCTACAGATAATATGGATATAAGGGAGAAAAATCTTCAAATTCTCAGTTTTGAATAAACCAGATTAACCCGGCATCATCAATAATCATGACCCGGCGTCATCAATAATCATGAACCGGCGTTGACAACAATCATGAACCGGCGTTGGCAACAATCATGACTCGGAATTATCAGCTTTATAACCCGCCGATTTTGGAAATCATAGCTTGGCAAGTTCTACATTTTCAAGCCGGCTGAATATCAGTTGAATATTTGAAGACCAATATTTTTCTCAAGTCAGAGCATTGAAGGCCGACTCAAATGGATTCTTTATTTACAATATTTATTCTACAAGCAAATTACTTATGAAGCTGGTCTATTGACCCGGATTTTCTAGAAGGAGGAAATGACAAGGACTTAAGGATGATTAGGTGCTGGTTTACAAGAATTCTTAACCCGGAGCACAACCTGTCAAATTTGTTCTTGTGTTTATTTTGCAGCATAAGTTTACCATGGATAAATCCAAGGTAAACTTGGGGGCTAATGTCAGGGATATACCCCGCGGTGTAACCCGGCCGGACTTGGCGATTCACCGACGACCCGCACTGACCAGACGGTTTACAAGCAACCTGACTGAACATTATTATTCACTGGTAACCCGGCGGGCGGGACAAACGGATGACAAGGCCCAAGGCCCAGAAGGACGGTTCATGTTATGGTGGGCCGGTTTAAGAGGAAAGGCGTGAGGAATATTTGTCTTACAAGGAGTTAAGACCTGGACTTGTATCCGGTTTGTATTAGAAGGTAGACTAGTCCTAATCCTAATAGGACTCCACATGTAACCCGCCCCTTAAACATATATAAGGAGGGGCAGGGCTCCCCAAAGAGGGAGAAGCAAGAAGAAACAATCTCTAGGGCTAGACATAATTAGGAGAGCCAGTTTACGGCGACTCCCTCATGAGCATAATGAGACCTAGCCACAAACAGCATGTAGGGCTATTCCGGATGATGGTTCCCGAGGCCCGAAGCTATCTAAATCCTTATGTTGCGTCTCTCGATTCCGCTCAACCCCTCTCAAGCTACTACAAAGATGCGTTGGCCTCACGACTAAGTCCTCACACTGGGACATCTGCCGTGACAATTCCATGACAATATTGTTGATCGGAAATGATGTAGAATTTCTGGAAAGCATAAAGGGTTGTTTGAAAGGAGTTTTTCAAAGGAAGACCTGGGTAAGGCTGCTTACATATTGGGCAACAAGATCTACAGAGATAGCTCAAGACACCTGATAAGACTTTCACAGAGCACATACCTTGACATGATTTCGAAGAAGTTCGAAATGGACCAGTTAAAGAAGGAGTTCTTGCCTGACTTGTAAGGTGTGAAGTTGAGTAAGAGTCAAAGCTCGACCACAACATAAGAAAGAGAGAGGACGAAAGTCGTCCCCTATGCCTTAGCCATAGGCTCTATACGGTATGCCATGATGTGTACCACACCTGATGTGTGCCTTGCCACATGTCTGGCAAGGGGGTACAAGAGTGATCCCGGAGTGGATCATCGGATAGCAGTCAAAACTGTCCTTTGAGGAATAAGGAAATGTTTCTCAGTTATGGAGGTGATAAAGAGTTCGGCGTAAAGGGTTACATCGATGCAAGCTTTGACACCTATCTGGATGACTCTGAGTAGCAAACCAGATAGGTATAGTGGAGCAACTATTTGGAATAGCTCCAAGTGGAGCATGGTAACAACATCTACAATATGACATAGAGATTTGTGAAGTACATGGAGATCTGAATGTTGCAGACCCGTTGACTAAAACCTCTCTCACTAGCATAACATGATCAAACCTTATAAACTCATTGAGTGTTAATGAAATGGTGATGTGAACTAGATTATTGACTCTAGTAAACTCTTTGGGTGTTAGTCACATGGCGATGTGAACTATGAGTGTTAATCACATGGCAATGTGAACTAGATTATTGACTCTACTGCCAGTGGGAGACTGTTGGAAATATGCCCTAGAGGCAATAATAAATTGGTTATTATCATATTTACTTGTTCATGATAATCGTTTATTATCCATGCTAGAATTGTATTGATCGGAAACTCAAATACGTGTGTGGATACAGAGACAACAAGATGTCCCTGGTCAGCCTCTACCGGACTAGCTCGTTGATCAAAGATGGCTATGGTTTCATAGCCATGGACATGAGTTGTCATTTGATAATGAGGTCACATCATTAGGAGAATGATGTGATGGACAAGACCCAAACTATAAACGTAGCATATGACCGTATCAAGTTTATTGCTATCGTTTTCTGCATGTCAAGTATATGTTCCTATGACCATGAGATCATGCAACTCACTGACACCGGAGGAGTACCTTGTGTGTACCAAACGTCACAACGTAACTGGGTGAATATAAAGGTGCTCTCGGTATCTCCGAGGGTGTCTGTTGGGTTGGCATGGATCAAGACTGGGATTTGTCACTCCATATGATGAAGAGGTATCTCAGGGCCCACTCGTAATACAGCATCATAATAAGCTTGCAAGCAATGTGTCTAATGGGTTAGCCACGGGATCTTGTAATACGGAATGAGTAAAGAGACTTGCTGGTAACGAGATTGAACTAGGTATGGAGATACCGACGATCGAATCTCGGGCATGTAACATACCGATGGACAAAGGGAACTACATACGGGATTAGCTGAATCCTTGATATCAAGGTTCGACCAATAAATATCTTCATAGAATATGTGGGAACCAATATGGGCATCCAGGTCCCGCTATTGGTTATTGACCGTAGAGGTGTCTCGGTCATGTCTGCATAGTTCTCGAACCCGCGGGGTCTACACACTTAACGTTTGGTGACGATATAAGTATAGTTGAGTCATTATGGTGATTACCGAAGGTCGTTCGGAGTCCCGGATGAGATCCCGGATGTGACGAGGAACTCCGGAATGGTCCGGAGGTGAAGATTCATATATTGGATGAAGGGTATTGGAGTCCAGAAGTGTTCTGGGGGTACCGGGTGATGGCCAGCATAACCGAAAGGGGTTTTGGGGGCCCCGACAAGTGTTGGCGGGGGGCCTCATGGGCCAAGGGGAGGGGGAAAACCAGCCCACTAAGGGGTTGTGCGCCCCCCTCACCCCATCTCATGTAACCAGGATTGGCGGGGCACCCCCTCTAGGGTTCCCTCCACCTGGCTTGGGAGCAAGCTACCCTAGGGTTTCCCTTGGGGGCGCCCCATCTGCCTTGTGGCCGCCGCCCCCTTAGATGGGATCTAGGGCGCCCCCTCCTCCCCCTTCCCCCTATATATAGACAGGTAGAGAGAGGGCAGCTGCACCCATACGCATCTATACGTGCCACGACGCTGCTGCTCCTCTCCCTCATAGCCATCTTTTCTTCGTAGTGCTTAGCGAAGCTCTGCTGAGATTTCTCTACCACCGCCGTCACCACGCCGTCATGCTGTCGGAGGACTCGAGCTACTACTTCACCATCGCTCGCTGGATCAAGGAGATGAAGGCGTCATCAAGCCGTACGTGTGTTGAACGCGGAGGTGCCGTCCGTTCGGCACTTGGATCAGAGTTCGCGAGACGGATCGCGATTGAATCGCGAAGACGTTCGACTACATCAACTGCATTTCTTAATGCTTTCGCTTAGTGATCTACAAGGGTATGTAGATCCAATCTCTCCTCTCGTAGATGGTCATCTGCTAGATTGATCTTGATGAGCGTAGGAATTTTTTGTTTCTCATGCAACGTTCCCCAACAGAGGACGCCCCCAACCGCACGCTTGGATTGAAAAAGGCCGACCGCCATCGCTGACGCGTGGGCCCGAGGTCAGTGGTCGTCATTAACAAAGACGATGGAGGTAGTTGGGCGGCCGCCATGTGGGTACGCGGCAGACACCGAGAGGATGTGCGGCGCGTTCGCTTCACGTCCGTGCCGACGCATTTCAGCCGCAAATGGGCCCACGCAGACATGTTTTGGGAATGTTCTACGCGTTGGGCCATCACTTTTGCCTTGGGAGACACCGTTCATCCCGCATTTTAGTGAGAAGTCGTCATCATAGAGCAAACATAGGCTCCTGGGGGAAATATAATATTGGATGGGCCAGATATGTCTTAATTTGCCAAATAATTTTCCTTATATTTAAGTTCTGTAGGATGTACTAGAGATGCCTTATATCTTAGGAATGGGGTGGTATATCCAGCTCGGATTTTAGACTTGTCATACATGTATTATTAGGTAAACTCATTACACGAGGAACCAAAAATGTGGTACCGGATGAGTGTATTTTTCACACTCATACCACCATTGTTTAAACAGAATAACCCTGGACATTCCAAGAATATCACTGCGATCTTGTCACTAAAGAGTAATAAGTGCAAAAGATTGCAAATCCCATTATGTAGTTTTTTCACATGAAATGGACTATCATGCAAATATAAAGTGTGGAGATCAAGTCAAGCCAATTGGACGCGTTATAGATGATCCAACAAAGAAGATGATGTCTGGTACCCACTGATGTACCATGCGCCAGCAGGTCTATAACGTCATCCCCGACACACTATGAAAATCCCTAGGCCCCATTCGCAACAAAACAATCACCAAACCTATGAAGAGCAAAATAGTCGCTAGGATCACCACCACCATTCTGAGAAACCCTAGCCGCCGCCATCGCTACCGTCATCTCCATCTCCATAGTCATTCTCCCATAGTTTGCCATACTTGTAGTCAATTCATCGCATACGACGACATTGTAATACTCTATACAATCATTCATCTATCAATGTCATCTACAATATTTTTCATATGTGATTTGATTTCGATGTGTGAGTGATCCCCTCGGGCCATGGGTTGAGGCATAGCCTTGCAACCATATGTACTTGTGCACAAGATCATTGGTATTGACTTTGCTTAATTGAATGTTAGTTGTACATGTTATTCACAACAGATTTGTCTTTGTCTTTCTCATTCTAATGCTCAACGGGTACCTGGTATGCCTTTGACCGATCTAGGAGGAGGTAAAGTGCAGGGACGCGTGAAAAGCTACACCGAACGCCGATGACAATAAGGATTAGTAGGGTAGCCAAAAGCAACTTCTTGGGGACCATCTACGCGGGCCGACAGATCTGGAGGGCGTCTACAAGCGGGCATGGTGGGCATGACGGCACCGGCTTAGGCACCGTGGTGGTGCCGTGGCCGGTCAGGAGGCGGCAGCCTGGATCCATCATCCAATCCCCGGCAGAGATGGCAGCGATCCGTGCACGAGATGCTTGATGGAGGTCCTTCGAACAGATCCAGGTGAAAACTTGCTTTCGACTTACTGCCAAAGCCGGCGGTGGCGGCGCTATTTTGCGACATTCCCTTCTTGAAGGCATCGCCGAGGAGAGTTTCAAGGTCACTGTTTGCTACCTCCGGGGGAAACCCTAGATCAGTAGATCGGAAGACAGCGGCGTTCTTATGTCGTTTCCCCCTTGGGGGCGTCGTTCTTGGAGGTGTGCACGGGCTCGAGGGACCAGTGGACCGCATCTTTGGTGGAGCGGCGCTTCATTCTACACATTAATGGCGAGGGATCTCGACGGCGTGGCACAGTGCAGATTCGGCATCAGATGTGTGAGGATGGACTCGCGCAGGAGGACGATGCCGCCTGGCGTCGTGGCGGCGTCGATGGCAGAGAGACTGGCGCGGTAGATGCAACAGTACAACTCTGAAGATGGATTTGTGGCAGGTGGCTGCGGCAGCCTTATACCCGGCAGGCGTCCTGATTGAGGAGTGCGTTGGACTGCTGGGTGCCCCATACCTGTCAGACGTCCTGATTGGGACCTCAGGTCTTAGCTGTTAGGTTTGGCTGCGAGGTCTGTTTGGTATTAGGCCCAGACTATCAATATCCCTATATCAACTGGATAGGAATAGCGAAAGATGTTTCCTAGATGGTGGCTTAGCCTTACTGTTGTATGACTTTATAAGGTATTATGTGAATAATTAATAAAGTGGTTGCATGCATCGTCCAGATGCAGAGGCCGGGGGTCCTTCTCCATTTTTAAAAAGATGAGTGCAGTAATTAAATGTCTAGTGCGTTGGTCCGGAGAAATCCTTCAACTGAAGTAATCCCGCGCGATGGTAAGGACATTGGTTGGGCAATATAATCACGATGCAAGTGGTATCCCCAACCCACCAGGGTTCATATCCTGGTGCTCGCATTATTCCTGGATTTATTTCAGGATT
The DNA here is from genome assembly GCF_018294505.1 of Triticum aestivum. Taxonomy (NCBI): domain Eukaryota; kingdom Viridiplantae; phylum Streptophyta; class Magnoliopsida; order Poales; family Poaceae; genus Triticum; species Triticum aestivum. The sequence goes on from NC_057812.1 coordinate 251,129,385, forward strand.
TCCGGCGATACTCTTTCAGTGGGAGGAGACGTTCCCGTCGACGACGAGGCGCCTACAGTGACTTCGTAAATCTCAAGATGATATGCCGGCTCAGTCTCTCGGAGGTGCTCATAGGGGTAGGGTGTGTGTGCGCGTTCATAAGGATGAATGTATGCACGTGTATATGAGCGCTTGTGTCTGTACTTATGCTCAAAAAGTTGTTAATCGGTAGTGACGTCATTTGGATGAGTCCCCCCACATCTACACGTTGAAAACACATAATAACAATGCCACCATGACTATTGAAAATCAAGAAAATATCCTATGCGCAAGTATAGCCTCTTTGATTCGTAGGATTGCAAAAACACAGGAATAGGGAAAACGTAAGATTGAAATGGCATGTCCATTGGATTCCTATAGGATTTGAGTTTGTTTGATTGTGGCATGGGGAAAGCAAAGAATTTCTTCCAAGAGGTTGGAGTGGATGTTAGAATTCCTGTGAAATGCAGTACAAATAAATCCTTAGGAAAAAATCCTACAAGATTCAATCCTACGAATCAAACAAGAAAAATTCCTAAGGATTCCAATCCTTCAAAAATTCTATAAAAATCCTTTGAATCAAAGAGACCCTAAAGTTGTGAGTAAAGTCCACATGCCCTAGACTATTTCATACTCCCTCGTCCCAAAATAAGTCTGGCTGATTTAGTACAAAATTAGTACAACTAATCAACGGCACTTATTTTGGAATAGAGGAAGCATTATTGATCTCTCTTCATACAACTTGCGGTATTTGGTACAGAAAGCCAAAACTCTTAATGACAATGATAGCTTGTTTGAATCACTATCTACTAGCAGAACATTCCGTGGGTTCGACATTCACGTTCACCCTTGAAGAAGAAAAAACAGAAACTATCTGCAATCCGAAATTGGATTAAAGGTAATCAGTACCCAGTATTGCACTACAAGCCCCGCAACAGAATTCTAGTATTACAACAACCATGGCTGAACTCTACATTCCACATCAGAAAGAAATAGTAGGAGTATATTTCACAATCAAAAGAATATGAACTCTGCTGAGTGCCCAATGCCAAATAATGTCCCAAAAAATGGGATTACAGAAGTTCGAAGTTGAATCAATGGCAAAAACCTTCTTAATTTCACACAATTTACATTCCCAAAGATCCTCGCTTACTTTTCCCCATCATCATCTGTCGAACCACCCCTACTTGCACCACCCAAAGCACCAGCGACTCTGCAGGCGAAACCAACAGAGACTAATTCAGAACTCAAATTCATGGCGAGTCAGTGAGATCGATCACCGAATAAGAAAACGAGGATCAACACGAACAAACCAATGGCGACATGGGCATGAAGTTGTGTTGTGGAACTCACCGAGGAGACGTAGCCGTCGTCGTGCTGCCTGCGGCCGTTGCCATAGGCGACGTTGTCCTTGCCGAACCCCGGTGCCTTGGCCTGGGTGCTCTTCTCCTCCCTCACCTTGTTGAAGATGTGCGTGTAGCCGTCCGCCGACGCCGGGTTGGAGTCCCAGTCGCCGAACTTGGGCACCGCTGACCCCCTCGTCGGCTGCCATCGGTCGCAGCAACAACCAAAGTAAGATACAAGACATCACCTCCGCGCAAAGCCATGGCACACTGACCGGAGCAGAGCAGATCAGAGGCTTACCGTTTCGTTGCCCCGCGAGGCGCCCCTGGCACGGGACCGGTCCACGGAGTTGGCCACGAGGCCGTAGCCGCTGCCATCGGAGTACTCGGCCCTCGACTGTCCGTACGGGTGCAGCGGGGACGGCCCCGGCGACTGCTCCACGCTATACCCGCCTCCGCCTGCCCGTCCGCCGCCAGGGCCTCTTCTCGGCGGCTCGCCACCGGCGTTCCGGTGGTACGGGGACAGCGGCGGGGCGACCGCCGGCGCGTCGCTGGGCCGGCGCTCGTGGTGGTGAGCGGGAGGCGGGGAGGCAGGAGGGAGAGCCGGCCTGCCCTGGTCGAAGGAGCGGTTCGGCGACGGCGCGACGACAGAGGAGGAGAAGGCCTCGGGGTTCTCGACGGGGTCGTTGGGGTTGATGGGCTTGCCGCCCTTGCCCTTGCGCGCGTTGTCGAAGTAGAGCGTGTAGGGGACGTTGCCGTCGTTGTCCCAGTTGCCGAACTTCGGGACGTGCGCGTTCTTCTGCTGCTTCTGCATGCATGGAACAGAAGAAGAGTCAGCCACATGCTGCTTATTTCAGGGCACCTCGGGATTAAGAGAAAATCACAGCGATAACCATGATTTTTGTACTTTTTACGGACTATTTTTTACATTCAAAACACAGAATAAACACGCTAGAGAACTTGGGACCCAGTCCCAGGGTTAGAGAAAAATAAAGAAAAGAAAAGGAACAGCCTAGGGGACATCATCATTCCCTGACACAAGCGCTCCAACTTACCCAAGGAAGCTTCATGCTTGGTGATGATCATTAAGCCATGGTCTGAAGATTATTAACATGTGCGGGGACATCGGACATGTCAACTTGGCCCGGCCAAGTAGCAAGTGGTGGTCGTCGATTGGTACGACCGTACGACCGAGGAAAAAGGGAGCAAGAGAGAGTAGACCCCGCGCCACGGCTTCCAGGCACATTTTACACACTGTCATGGACTAATCAATGGAAAGTATACATGGACCAGTTGAATATGTACTAATCAAGAAGCTAATCGCATGCCGTGACCTCGCCACTTGGACGAGTTGAGGCCAAATTTCAGGGCGGGTTAATGCACTTCTAGATCAGGTTTGACAAATCTGTACTTCTAGATCAGGCCAGACTAAACGTCACATATCCTCCCATCGCAAGGTAGATAGCCAGGTAGTAGGTCTACCTCGCCGACACCTTCCAATTCCAAACCGAATCAGAAAATAAGGCAAGATTCGCCAACTGAATGATTGATTACGCACTAGTACAATTAAATCTTCATGTGATAGGTGAGGGTTAATACTATTGATATTTTCATGCAATTACTAAGAGTTAACCTGCCGGCATCTCCATAATTTATGGGATGATTAGCCTTTCCACCAGAATATATGTAGAGATTCACCCGCAAAATGAAGATAATATATGTGTAGGTTGAGATGACAGATCTTAAGTGGATCGAAAGATACGCCTCAACGGCCAAGGAAGACTTTTGTCACCGCAAACTAGCTCTGCGATTCATCCACACAAGAATTTTCTACAGAACTTGGATTATACCTGGTGCAATTCAAATGGTGCAGAAGAAAAGGAACAGGTTGGCTCTGGATGATCATGTCTTAGAAAAACTTTTAGCCTGATTAAGCTCATGAATGATAGTACCAGCTAAATTTCTCTAGTACTATAAGCAGCCAACAAGGCAACAGTCATATCATAGCGATTTTGCTGTTTCTCCTTCAGAAAATTCAGGTTCCGGTATCCCTATTCGAACCGTACCACGAGAAACTACTGCACCTGGTATCTCTTGCGACAATCAAGATAAAACCAAGACACCGTTTGCAGGAAACATATGTTCTTGCAGACCAAAATAAGGCGTCGAATCAAGGCTCGGAGGAGCTATGGAGAGGAAAGGAACTTACAGCCATGGCGGTGGTGAGCGATACAAAGAGCGGAGAGGGGGATGAAGAAGGGATCCGGGCGGCGGGGGGCTCTGTGTTCTAGAGGCGAGTTGGTCGAACGGTGGCTCAGCTCAGCTCAGCTCTGCCGGCGGGAGGGAGGGGGCGAGGGGGATATATGCGCTGGTTGTTTCTTCCTCGTGGCTCCTCCTGATGGCCTGCCTGTATGTTAGCTAGCTGAGTCTGAGCGTGTTGATCAGCTCAGGCCGGCAGGCGGGATTATAACTACGAGACAGGGACGGATGGTTTGGTTGCCTTGTTCGCTGGTCGTTCCTCTCGGCTTTTTGCGTAATCGCCCCTCGAATCATTTGTACTAAGCACTTTGTACGTACTACTTATAGATTAGTAGATTAGATAGAGTAATATATTGAGCACGACTCTACATTTTTCTATAGCGCAGCCGCTCACGCCACACCCACACACGTGTAGCTATTTGCTAAGCATGACACCGACTGGATCAACGCGGTGCCGAGAGGGACAATGGCGGCTACGTGCATTGTATTAGTGTGTGTATATGCATATCTCTGGTATTTTCCAATGTAATTAATGGCAGAGAGAAGCCTTGACACAATCAACTGCGTACGTGCACAAATCATGGTGTAGCAAATTCTTCTTTTGAACAGTGGGCAGACGCTCCGGCGTAGACGATCAAAACAAATTGATCGTATCGTATACTGCTTGCTCAATAAACAACTGAGTCACCCTGCAAAAAAATAAAAAAATAAACAATGAGTCATCTAGTAGAAAACACGGAAACCATGGGGTGTAAAGGGAGAAAAATGCTGGAAAACAGGACCGTTGACGCGCTCCTGCTCGCCAATATGTGTGCCCAAAAAAGTGCACAACTGGCCGTGGCCGGGCCCGGTCGATCTATTGAAAAATCCTTGGCAAGCGCTTGCCATCTTTGACCGCTCCCCCCTCCCAGCTCGGCCTTGGCATCACCGTACCACCACCGGTCGCCGAGGTCCACCACCATCCAGGCTAACAACCTCCGCCCCCACCGAGCCGCGATGCTTCCGAGCTCCACGCCGTTCGATCCCCGCCGTCGTGCTCGCGCGCACGCCTCGACGGCATTGCTACGGCGCACGGCGGTGTGCACGGCCGGCGACGCGGACTCTGCGTGTGGGTGTGTCTCGCCGGCTGTCGACCGACACGACGCCGGGCGTGTGGTGATGGTGGAGGCGTGGCGCCTGCGCGTGTGCCACCGCGTCGGGGGGTCTTGACGACGACTCGTTCCTTTTTTTTTTGCGCATGGACGACGACTCGTTCCTGATGCGCTGGGTGTTTTACGCGGGAGGGACGGGATCGAGCGGCGTACAGTTGAAAGCGTCAAGGCTCTCCGATGAGACGAAAGAGTCAAAATGATAATCAGGTCGGGAGACGGGAGGGATCGCTGGGTGCTCACTCTGTTTTGACATTTTCTTATTGTCAGACCGGTTTGACTTTGTGCCGTTCTCAAAGTCGCACACGTACTATCAAGCACAGCGATCGTAAAAGTCAGAGCCATGCCAACCGAGCCTAGCTCAGATTGTTAGTTCCTCTGATGATGGAACCAACCCATTAGGATTTAAGTCCTAGTCTTGACAGTGGTGGTAAAAAAAATTAGATTTATTTTACACCTTTCGACGATGTGCGTTGAGTGAAAGAAGATGTTCCCGTCGACTACAAAGACGAATGTGACGACTTTGTTAATCTCAAGATGTTGTGTCAGCTCTGTATCTTAAAGGTTTTTATAGGATACACCAGTAGAATGTGTGCGTGCGTTCATAGAGTTGAGTGTCTATATGTGAATTGGGTATTTGCGTTTATATTGTTTTCAAAAAATAAAAACTGAGCCGTATTAATGTGATAGCACTCGCGACTGATTTAGGCATTGCCGTATTAATGTGCCAGCACCCCCAACTAACACTATGAACACGCACACACACTCTACCTATAAAAACCTTGAAGAGACTGAGCCGTCATATCATCATAAGATTGTCAAAGTCACCACAGATGCGTTCGTAGTCTACAGGCATGTCTCCTCCCATTGAACGGACATTGCCGGAAGGCCTGGAATAAAGTCAAGAAAATGTGAGCACCACTGTAATATAAAACTTATACCCCAATGAACGGGGATATCAATGTCCTCTTAACCATTCAACCCCTGGTTGAATCGCAATTTGGTCAATTTTTACAATGTTTCACTTTGAGACAAAACTAATATGCGAACTAAAAGGAAGGATTCCTTAAAAAACATATTATGAATATTAAATTCTTTAGATTATGGATATTATTGATACACGTGAGTTTTCTATGAAATTTTTCTTGAGTGCAAACTAAGAATTGCACTAAGTGAACGAGCAACCTGTAACGCCCCGAAACCGATGTACCAGGTGTCCTCTAGTTATTCGTTGTTGTTGTCTTGTCATTGCTTGCATGTCATGCATTGCATATCATGTCATCATGTGCATTTCATTTGCATACATGTTCGTCTCATGCATCCGAGCATTTTTCCCGTTGTCCGTTTTGCATTCCGGCGCTCCTATCTCCTCCGGTGGTCCTTTCTACCTTTCTTTCATGTGTGGGGGTTAAACATTTCCGGATTGGACCGAGACTTGCCAAGCGGCCTTGGTTTACTACCGGTAGACCGCCTGTCAAGTTTCGTGCCATTTGGACTTCGTTTGATACTCCAACGGTTAACCGAGGGACCGAGAAGGCCTCGTGTGTGTTGCAGCCCAACACCCTTCCAAAGTGGCCCAAAGCCCAGCTAAAACCTCCTCCATCATCTCGGTCGTTCGATCACGATCGCGTAGCCGAAAACCGCACCTTATTTGGACTCTCCTAACTCCCTCTACCTCTATAAATAGACCCCTTCATTTTCGTTTTCGGATCTTTCCCCGAAACCCTAGCTTCTTCCTCCTCCAGCCGACGGACACGTCCACCCTCTCGCCCGGACATGTCCGCCTCGTCCTGCGCCCAACCGCGCGCTGCCACCTGAATACCGCGCCTCCTCACTCTCCCCCGCGCCGCCGCGGCCCTGCGGGCCCACGGCCGGCCCGCCCGGCCCGACCGCGCCCCGCGCCTGGGCAGTTCCCTCGCCGTCGCCCGAGTGCATCGCGCCGCCGCCGAGCATCCGCACGACGCGCCGCCGTCCTTCGACACTGCGCCGGCCGCCGCCCACCGCTGCACCTCGCTGCGCCGGTCGCCGGTTGCCGCCGCCCGGCAACTCCCTCGGCGCCCTCGCCGGAGTGCCCGCGCCTCCAGGCGCGTCCCCGTCGCCCGGATCCTGCCGGCGCCGCCCTGCCATGGCCTCCTCCGCCCTCGTCGGAGTCCTCCGGCGACCTCGTCAGATCCGGCCGCCGCCCCATCCCAGATCCGGCCGGGTGGGATGAGATCCACCCGGTCCCGAACCAAACAGCCCCGCGCCGCCCGGATCCCTCCGTCCCGGGATCATCTCGTCCAGTTGACTTTCTCGTGGAGTAAAAAAAATCCACTAAGTCCCCGAAATTCCCAAATTTATATGCCCATGTTTATCATGCCGTAACTTTGCATCCGTAGCTTCGATTCATGCATATAGCATATCAAAATGTTCGTCTTAGAGAGGACATCATTTCATCTCATTGTATCATTTTCTTTTGAGTTCATCTTGATGCCCTAAATGCTGTTAGAAGAGTGCTATTTGGGATAATTGTCAGATCTGCTGCTCCATTTAGATATTTGTCATTTTTGCCATGATTATTGTGTGCATGATATGCCCAAGAGCTCTACATATGTTTTGTTAAGGGTTTTGCCATCTTTCCAGAGGTGCAACCCATGTATTTTTGTGATGGTCTAGCACAAGCTTGCCAAGTGAGGCACTTGGTAATGGTGATTTCAGGGACTTAGCATTTCCACTAAGTCCTTGATCTGTTTAACTCATATGGCCATATGTTCATGTTGTTTCCTAGTGATCCGTGCCTCTTTTGAGGATGATCACTAAGGATGTTTTGTTAATCTTGTAGTGCTCTACCCATCCATGTCTTTATTTACAATTATGGAGCACCCTATCTTGAGTCAATCGAGCTCTATTTTTGTCATTTCATGAACCTGGGCAGATTGTCTACTTGTTAGCGATTTTGCCGAGGATGTTGTAGTTGATCCGTGCATGCTATGTTATTGTTCTTGCCATGTCTAGCTTGTATAATGTGTATTCGTGATGGGTGTATGCTTAGATTGTCATGACTTGCTCTGTAGTGAGTGCATCGAGCTCGTAAACATGCCTACTTGATATCTGATTTGCATGCTCCAGTTTTTCACTAAGTCTGTGATCTGATTATGTTTTTGCCATGTTCACATGCTTGCAAATGTATTTTCTGATCCCTTTTGGCTCAAGGTCACTAAGGGACTTTTGTTAAGCTCTTTGAGTAGCTCCATTCCATGCTTTACTTTGCCATGTTCAGGCCCTGTAGCATATAGTTTTCATGCTCCAAAGTGTGCTACCTGATCTGAAATTCCAGGCTTGTGTTAATTTCACTAAGTCTGAAATATGTTTACCATATGCATTTTTGCCATGCTTGTTTGAACCTGTTAATGGATGAATTGGCCGTAGCTCAGTGCTAGACTTTTGTTAAGCTTCTTGAATGCATCCCTGCCATGTATTTTGATGCCATGTTTGGGTGATGTAGCTTGTTCATCTCATTACATTTAGATGGCTACTTGCTGTAAATCGCAGAACGTGGTCATATTTGAATTGCTCGCCATTTCCAAACCGTAACTCCGATTCCGGTGATCTTTATATCATTTTCAAGCGATTTCATCTCATATTTCCAGTGGCACACTTGGATTTCCAAGTTGAGGCCAGGTGCATGCATTCCTTGTCAAATCACGCATATGCATCGCATACCGCATCCCGCATTTCATACCATGTTCATGTGTTAGTTGTTTACTATATTGTGTGCTTCTTTCCGGTGTTTGCTTCTTCAGGTTAGATCCGGTAACGTCGTGTTTGTGAGGACCCGTTCGTCTACGTCCGTTTGTCTTCTTCATGGACTCGTTCTTCTTCCTTGCGGGATTTCAAGCAAGATGATCATACCCTCAAAATCACTTCTATCTTTGCTTGCTAGATGCTCGCTCTTTTGCTATGCCTATGCTACGATACCTACCACTTGCTATTCATGCCTCCTATATTGTTAAACCAAGCCTCTAACCCACCTTGTCCTAGCAAACCGTTGTTTGGCTATGTTACCGCTTTGCTCAGCCCCTCTTATAGCGTTGTTAGTTGCAGGTGAAGATTGAAGTTTGTTCCTTGTTGGAACATGGAGATGTTGTTCCTTGTTGGAACATGTTTACTTGTTGGGATATCACAATATATCTTATTTAATTAATGCATCTATATACTTGGTAAAGGGTGAAAGGCTCGGCCTTATGCCTAGTGTTTTGTTCCACTCTTGCCGCCCTAGTTCCCGTCATATCGGTGTTATGTTCCCGGATTTTGCGTTCCTTACGCGGTTGGGTTATAATGGGAACCCCTTGACAGTTTGCTTTGAATAAAACTCCTCCAGCAAGGCCCAACCTTGGTTTTACCATTCGCCACCTAGCCTTTTTCCCTTGGGAGTCGCGCATCCCGAGGGTCATCTTTATTTTAACCCCCCCCAGGCCAGTGCTTGTCTAAGTGTTGGTCCGAAATGGGCAGCCTGCAGGGCCACCTTGGGGAAACTTGAGGGATGGTTTTACTCGTAGCTTGACCTATCCGGTGTTGCCCTGAGAACGAGATATGTGCAGCTCCCATCAGGATGTCGGCGCATCGGGCGGCTTTGCTGGATTTGTTTTACCATTGTCGAGGATGTCTTGAAGAACCGGGATACCGAGTCTGATCGGAATGTCTTGGGAGGAGGTCTATTCCTTCATTGACCGTGAGAGCTTTTCATGGGCTAAGTTGGGACACCCCTGCAGGGATTTGAACTTTCGAAAGCCGTGCCCGCGGTTATGGGCAGATGGGAATTTGTTAATGTCCGGTTGTAGAAAACCTGAAGTTGAACTTAATTAAAATGAGTCAACTGCGTGTGTAACCGTGATGGTCTCTTTCCGGCGGAGTTCGGGAAGTGAACACGGTGTTGGAGTTATGCTTGACGTAGGTTGTTCTAGGATCACTTCTTGATCATAGTTGTATCGACCGTGCTTTGCCTTCTCTTCTCGCTCTCATTTGCGTATGTTAGCCACCATATATGCTAGTCGCTTGCTGCAGCTCCACCTCATATCTTGCCTTACCTATAAGCTTAAATAGTCTTGATCGCGAGGGTGCGAGATTGCTGAGTCCCTGTGGCTCACAGATACTTCCAAAACCAGTATGCAGGTGTCGATGAGTCCGTGCAGATGACGCAACCAAGCTCAGGAGGAGCTCGATGAAGATCTTGTCCTTTGTGTTGTTTTGTTCTAGTTGATCAGTAGTGGAGCCCAGTTGGGGTCGATCGGGGACCTTGTCGCATTTGGGTTCTTCTTTTATTTTGGTTCCGTAGTCGGACCTTGATTGTATTTGGATGTTGTAATGCTTTATTCATGTAATTGTGTGAAGTGGCGATTGTAAGCCAACTATGTATCTCTTTCCCTTATGTATTACATGGGTTGTGTGAAGATTACCTCTCTTGCGACATTGCTTTCAATGCGGTTATGCCTCTAAGTCGTGCTTCGACACGTGGGAGATATAGCCGCATCGAGGGCGTTACAAACCTTTCTCCCCTACGCCCCCTGCCTCCCGCCCCGCGTCGGCGACCGAGGACCACCAAACCCAGTCGCCAATCCTCCCCGTCTTCCCGTTCCTCCCCTCTGTCACCGCGGTGGTCAGCGCCGGGCAAAGCGCGTGCGTCCGACGGCAGCGGCGGAGGTACTGTTGCCCCTCTCGGGTCAAAGGATGGCACGGGACGCCCATCTCGAGGGTGTGATCCCGATCTGCATCGCGGCGGCGCCGATCTGGACCAAGGCGCCCTGATGGACAACGACGGTGTGGCGGTCGACCGTCGGCCCAACGATAGCCTTGGTGGCAGGGTTGGCTTAGCCCTTCCCGATCTGGGACGGAGGCCCCTGAATTAGGGGCAACAGCCTCCTGGGATGGCCTCCCTGTCCGATGGCGTGGCGGGGAGGGTGGGCTGCTGGGGATCAGACCGGGTGGCTGGCGATTCACCGACGGGTTGCTGTCATGGCTTGCTGCCCCGGCGGCCAACTATGCTGAGCTGCGCCTTCCTCCAACCCATGTTGCGTGCATTCTGTCTTACCAGACATGGCCGTGCTGCTAGCCGGTTACTCGATTGGGACGGAGCGGGAGGTGGGAATCCGGATTGGGATAATTCCTAGGTTGGCTTCTGCCGGTCGCGACGGGACGACAACTGAGGGTGCCGTTTTTCTTCCTGGAGACGTCGTTCGGGTCCGCACTACCTTTTCCCACCTCACAGTCTCTCGGGTGAAAACCCTAGGGCGGCGACAGCGCTCTTGGCTGTTGGGGAACGTAGTAATTTCAAAAAATTTCCTACGCACACGCAAGATCATGGTGATGCATAGAAATGAGAGGGGAGAGTGTTGTCTACATACCCTCGTAGACCGGAAGCGGAATCGTTAGCACAACGCGGTTGATGTAGTCGTATGTCTTCACGGCCCGACCGATCAAGCACCGAAACTACGGCACCTCTGAGTACTAGCACACGTTCAGCTCGATGACGATCCCCGGACTCCGATCCAGCAAAGTGTCGGGGATGAGTTTCGTCAGCACGACGGCGTGGTGACGATCTTGATGTTTTACCTTCGTAGGGCTTCGCCTAAGCACCGCTACAATATTATCGAGGATTATAGTGGAGGGGGCACCGCACACGGCTAAGAGATCAATGATCAATTGTTGTGTCTATGGGGTGCCCCCCTGCCCCTGTATATAAAGGAGTGGAGGAGAGGGCCGGCCAAGGAGGGTGGCGCGGCCTAGGGGGAGTCCAACTCCCACAGGGAGTAGGACTCCCCCTTTTTCCTATTAGGAGTAGGAGAGGGAAGGAAGAGGAAGGAGGGAGGAAGGAAAGGGGGGGCGTCCCCCCTCCCAATTCGGATTGGGCTTGGGGGGGCGACCCCTCCCTTGCTCCTTCCCCTCCTTTCCACTAAGGCCCAATAAGGCCCATACCTCCCAGGGGGTTCCGATAACCTCCCGGTGATCCGGTATTGTCCCAATCTCACCCGGAACCTTTCCGGTGTTCAAATATAGTCGTCCAATATATCGATCTTTATGTCTCGACCATTTCGAGACTCCTCGTCAAGTCTGTGATCACATCCGAGACTCCGAACAACCTTCGGTGTATCAAAATATATAAACTCATAATGAAACTATCATCGTAACGTTAAGCGTGCGGACCCTACGGGTTCGAGAACAATATAGAAATGACCGAGACACGTCTCCGGTCAATAACCAATAGAGGAACCTGGATGCTCATATTGGCTCCTACATATTCTACGAAGATCTTTATCGGTCAGACCGCATAACAACATACGTTTGTTCCCTTTGTCATCGGTATGTTACTTGCCCGAGGTTTGATCGTCGGTATCTCAATACCTAGTTCAATCTCATTACTGGCAAGTCTCTTTACTCGTTCCGTAATACATCATCCTGCAGCTAACTTATTAGTTGCAATGCTTGCAAGGCTTATGTGATGTGCATTACCGAGAGGGCCCAGAGATACCTCTCCGACAATCGGAGCGACAAATCCTAATCTCGAAATACGCCAACCCAACAAGTACCTTCGGAGACACCTGTAGAGCACCTTTATAATCACCCAGTTACGTTGTGATGTTTGGTGGCACACAAAGTGTTCCTCCGATAAACGGGAGTTGCATAGTCTCATAGTCATAGGAACATGTATAAGTCATGAAGAAAGCAATAGCAACAAACTAAACGATCAAGTGCTATGCTAACAGAATGGGTCAAGTCAATCACATCATTCTCCTAATGATGTGATCCCGTTAATCAAATGACAACTCATGTCTATGGTTAGGAAACATAACCATCTTTGATCAACGAGCTAGTCAAGTAGAGGCATACTAGTGACACTCTGTTTGTCTATGTATTCACACATGTATTATGTTTCCGGTTAATACAATTCTAGCATGAATAATAAACATTTATCATGATATAAGGAAATAAATAATAACTTTATTATTGCCTCTAGGGCATATTTCCTTCAGTCTCCCACTTGCACTAGAGTCAATAATCTAGTTCACATCGCCATGTGATTTAACATCAATAGTTCACATCACCATGTGATTAACACCCATAGTTCACATCGACATGTGACCAACACCCAAAGGGTTTACTAGAGTCAATAATCTAGTTCACATCGCTATGTGATTAACACCCAAAGAGTACTGAGGTGTGATCATGTTTTGCTTGTGAGAGAAGTTTAGTCAACGGGTCTGCCACATTCAGATCCGTAAGTATTTTGCAAATTTCTATGTCAACAATGCTCTGCATGGAGCTACTCTAGCTAATTGCTCCCACTTTCAATATGTATCCAGATTGAGACTTAGAGTCATCTGGATCAGTGTCAAAACTTGCATCGACGTAACCCTTTACGACGAACCTTTTGTCACCTCCATAATCGAGAAACATATCCTTATTCCACTAAGGATAATTTTGACCAATGTCCAGTGATCTACTCCTAGATCACTATTGTACTCCTTGCCAAACTCAGGGCAGGGTATACAATAGGTCTGGTACACAGCATGGCATACTTTATAGAACCTATGGCTGAGGCATAGGGAATGACTTTCATTCTCTCTCTATCTTCTGCCGTGGTCGGGTTTTGAGTCTTACTCAACTTCACACCTTGTAACACAGGCAAGAACTCCTTCTTTGACTGTTCCATTTTGAACTACTTCAAAATCTTGTCAAGGTATGTACTCATTGAAAAACTTATCAAGCGTCTTGATCTATCTCTATAGATCTTGATGCTCAATATGTAAGCAGCTTCACCGAGGTCTTTCTTTGAAAAACTCCTTTCAAACATTCCTTTATGCTTTGCAGAATAATTCTACATTATCTCCGATCAACAATATGTCTTTCACATATACTTATCAGAAATGTTGTAGTGCTCCCACTCACTTTCTTGTAAATACAGGCTTCACTGCAAGTCTGTATAAAACTATACGCTTTGATCAACTTATCAAAGCGTATATTCCAACTCCGAGATGCTTGCACCAGTCCATAGATGGATCGCTGGAGCTTGCATATTTTGTTAGTACCTTTAGGATTGACAAAACCTTCTGGTTGCATCATATACAACTCTTCTTAAATAAATCCATTAAGGAATGCAATTTTGTTTATCCATTTGCCAGATTTCATAAATTGCGGCAATTGTTAACATGATTCGGACAGACTTAAGCATAGATACGAGTGAGAAACTCTCATCGTAGTCAACACCTTGAACTTGTCAAAAACCTTTTGCGGCAATTCTAGCTTTGTAGATAGTAACACTACTATCAGCGTCCGTCTTCCTCTTGAAGATCCATTTAATCTCAATGGCTCGCCGATCATTGGGCAAGTCAATCAAAGTCCATACTTTGTTCTCATACATGGATCTCATCTCAGATTTCATGGCCTCAAGCCATTTCGCGGAATCTGGCTCATCATCGCTTCCTCATAGTTCGTAGGCTCGTCATGGTCAAGTAGCATGACTTCCAGAACATGATTACCGTACCACTCTGGTGCGGATATCACTCTGGTTTACCTACGAGATTTGGTAGTAACTTGATCTGAAGTTACATGATCATCATCATTAGCTTCCTCACTAATTGGTGTAGTAGTCACATGAACAGGTTTCTGTGATGAACTACTTTCCAATAAGGGAGCAGGTACAGTTACCTCATCAAGTTCTACTTTCCTCCCACTCACTTCTTTCGAGATAAACTCCTTCTCTAGAAAGGATCCATTCAGCAACGAATATCTTGCCTTCGGATCTGTGATAGAAGGTGTACCCACCATTTTCTTTTGGGTATCCTATGAAGACGCACTTCTCCGATTTGGGTTTGAGCTTATCAGGTTGAAACTTTTCCACATAAGCATTGCAACCTCAAACTTTAAGAAACGATGGCTTAGGTTTCTTGCCAAACCATAGTTCATACGGTGTCGTCTCAACGGATTTAGATGGTGCCCTATTTGACGTGATTGTAGCTGTCTCTAATGCATAACCCCAAAACGATAGTGGTAAATTGGTAAGAGACATCATAGATCGCACCATATCTAATAAAGTACGGTTACGATGTTCGGACACACCATTACACTGTGGTGTTCCAGGTGGCGTGAGTAGTGAAACTATTTCACATTGTTTTAACTCAAGGCCAAACTCGTAACTCAAATATTTTACTTCTGCGATCATATCGTAGAAACTTTTATTTTTGTTACGATGATTCTCCACTTCACTCTGAAATTCTTTGAACTTTTGAAATGTTTCAGACTTGTGTTTCATCAAGTAGATATACTCATATCTGCTCAAATCATATGTAGATCAGAAAATAATGATACCTGCCGCGAGCTTCAATATTCATCGGACCACATACATCAGTATGCATGATTTCCAACAAATATGTTGCTTGCTGCATTGTTCTGGAGAACGGAGTCTTAGTCATCTTGCCCATGAGGCATGGTTTGCAAGCATCAACTGATTCATAATCAAGTGATTCCAAAAGCCCATCAGCATGGATTTTCTTCATGCGCTTTGCACCAATATGACCTAAACAGCAGTGCCACAAATAAGTTGCACTATCATTATTAACTTTGCATCTTTTGGTTTCAATATTATGAATATGTGTATCACTACGATCGAGATCCAACGAACCATTTTCATTGGGTGTGTAACCATATAAGGTTTTATTCATGTAAACAGAACAACAATTTATTCTCTTACTTAAATGAATAACTGTATTGCAATAAACATGATCAAATCATATTCATGCTCAACGCAAACACCAAATAAAACTTATTTAGGTTCAACACTAATCCCAAAAGTATAGGGAGTGTGCGATGATGATCATATCAATCTTGGAACCACTTCCCACACACATCGTCACTTCACCCTTAACTAGTCTATGTTCATTCTGCAACTCCCGTTTCGAGTTACTACTCTTAGGAACTGAACCAGTATCAAATACCGAGGGGTTGCTACGAACACTAGTAAAATACACATCAATAATCTGTATATCAAATATACCTTTGTTCACTTTGCCATCCTTCTTATCCGCCAAATACTTGGGGCAGTTCCGCTTCCAGTGACCAGTCCCTTTGCAGTAGAAGCACTTAGTCTCAGGCTTAGGACCAGACTTGGGCTTCTTCACTTGAGCAACAACTTGCTTGCCGTTCTTCTTGAAGTTCCCCTTCTTCCCTTTGCCCTTTTCTTGAAACTAGTGGTCTTGTCTACCATCAACACTTGATATTTTTCTTGATTTCTACCTTCGTTGATTTCAGTATTACGAAGAGCTTGGGAATCATTTCCGTTATCCCTTGCATATCATAGTTCATCACGAAGTTCTACTAACTTGGTGATGGTGACTAGAGAATTCTGTCAATCAATATCTTATCTGGAAGATTAACTCCCACTTGATTCAAGCGATTGCAGTACCCAGACAATCTGAGCACATGCTCACTGCTTGAGCTATTCTCCTCCATCTTTTAGCTATAGAACTTGTTGGAGACTTCATATCTCTCAACTCAGGTATTTGCTTGAAATATTAACTTCAACTCTTGGAACATCTCATATGGTCCATGACGTTCAAAACGTCTTTGAAGTCCCGATTCTAAGCCGTTTAAGCATGGTGCACTAAACTATCAAGTAGTCATCATATTGAGCTAGCCAAACGTTCATAACGTCTACATCTGCTCCTGCAATAGGTTTTTCACCTAGCGGTGCATCAAGGACATAATTCTTCTGTGCAGCAATGAGGATAAACCTCAGATCACGGGTCCAATCCGCATCTTTGCTACTAACATCTTTCAACTTAGTTTTCTCTAGGAACATATATAAAACATAGGGAAGCAACAACGTGAGCTGTTGATCTACAACATAGATATGCTAATACTACCAGGACTAAGTTCATGATAAATTAAAGTTCAATTAATCATACTACTTAAGAACTCCCACTTAGATAGATATCCCTCTAATCCTCTAAGTGATCACGTGATCCAAATCAACTAAACCATGTCCGATCATCACGTGAGATGGAGTAGTTTCAACGGTGAACATCACTATGTTGATCATATCTACTATATAATTCTCGCTCGACCTTTCGGTCTCCATGTTCCGAGGCCATATCTGTAATATGCTAGGCTCGTCAAGTTTAACCTGAGTATTCCGCGTGTGCAACTGTTTTGCACCCATTGTGTTTGAACGTAGAGCCTATCACACCCGATCATCACGTGGTGTCTCAGCACGAAGAACTTTCGCAACGGTGCATACTCGGGAGAACACTTATACTTTGATAATTTAGTGAGGGATCATCTTATAATGCTACCGTCAATCAAATCAAGATAAGATGCATAAAAGATAAACATCACATGCAATCATAATATGTGACATGATATGGCCATCATCATCTTGTGCCTTTGATCTCCATCTCCAAAGCATCGTCATGATCTCCATCGTCACCGGCATGACACCATGATCTTCATCATCTTGATCTCTATCAATGTGTCATGACATGGTTGTCTCACCAACAATTGCTCTTGCAACTATTGCTATCGCATAGCGATAAAGTAAAGCAATTATTTGGCGCTTGCATCTTATGCAATAGAGAGATAACCATAAGGCTTTTGCCGGTTGCCGATAACTTCAACAAAACATGATCATCTCATACAAAAACTTATATCTCATCACGTCTTGACCATATCACATCACAACATGCCTTGCAAAAACAAGTTAGACGTCCTCTACTTTGTTGTTGCAAGTTTTACGTGGCTGCTACAGGCTTAGCAAGAACCGTTCTTACCTACGTGGCTGCTACAGGCTTAGCAAAAACCACAACGATAGTTTGTCAAGTTGGTGCTGTTTTAACCTTCGCAAGGACCGGACGTAGCCACACTTGGTTCAACTAAAGTTGGAGAAACTGACACCCGCCAGCCACCTGTGTGCAAAGCACGTCGGTAGAACCAGTCTCGCGTAAGCGTACGTGTAATGTCGGTCCGGGCCGCTTCATCCAACAATACCGCTGAACCAAAGTATGACATGCTGGTAAGCAGTATGACATATATCGCCCACAACTCACTTGTGTTCTACTCGTGCATAACATCAACGCATAAAACCAGGCTCGGATGCCACTATTGGGGAACGTAGTAATTTCAAAAAATTCCTACGCACACGCAAGATCATGGTGATGCATAGCAACGAGAGGGGAGAGTATTGTCTATGTACCCTCGTAGACCGGAAGCGGAAGCGTTAGCACAACGCGGTTGATGTAGTCGTACGTCTTCACGGCCCGACCGATCAAGCACCGAAACTACGACACCTCCGAGTTCTAGCACACGTTCAGCTCGATGACGATCCCCGGACTCCGATCTAGCAAAGTGTCGGGGATGAGTTTCGTCAGCACGACGGTGTGGTGACGATCTTGATGTTTTACCGTCGCAGGGCTTCGCCTAAGCACCGCTACAATATTATCGAGGATTATAGTGGAGGGGGGCACCGCACACGGCTAAGAGATCAATGATCAATTGTTGTGTCTATGGGGTGCCCCCTGCCCCCGTATATAAAGGAGTGGAGGAGGGGGCCAGCCAAGGAGGGTGGCGCGCCCTAGGGGGGAGTCCAACTCCCACAGGGAGTAGGACTCCCCTTTTTCCTATTAGGAGTAGGAGAGGGAAGGAAGAGGAAGGAGGGAGGAAGGAAAGGGTGCCGTTTTTCTTCCTGGAGACGTCGTTCGGGTCCGCACTACCTTTTCCCACCTCACAGTCTCTCGGGTGAAAACCCTAGGGCGGCGACAGCGCTCTTGGCTGTTGGGGAACGTAGTAATTTCAAAAAATTTCCTACGCACACGCAAGATCATGGTGATGCATAGAAATGAGAGGGGAGAGTGTTGTCTACATACCCTCGTAGACCGGAAGCGGAATCGTTAGCACAACGCGGTTGATGTAGTCGTATGTCTTCACGGCCCGACCGATCAAGCACCGAAACTACGGCACCTCTGAGTACTAGCACACGTTCAGCTCGATGACGATCCCCGGACTCCGATCCAGCAAAGTGTCGGGGATGAGTTTTGTCAGCACGACGGCGTGGTGACGATCTTGATGTTTTACCTTCGTAGGGCTTCGCCTAAGCACCGCTACAATATTATCGAGGATTATAGTGGAGGGGGCACCGCACACGGCTAAGAGATCAATGATCAATTGTTGTGTCTATGGGGTGCCCCCCTGCCCCTGTATATAAAGGAGTGGAGGAGAGGGCCGGCCAAGGAGGGTGGCGCGGCCTAGGGGGAGTCCAACTCCCACAGGGAGTAGGACTCCCCCTTTTTCCTATTAGGAGTAGGAGAGGGAAGGAAGAGGAAGGAGGGAGGAAGGAAAGGGGGGGTCGGGCCCCCTCCCAATTCGGATTGGGCTTGGGGGGGGGCGCCCCCTCCCTTGCTCCTTTCCCCTCCTTTCCACTAAGGCCCACTAAGGCCCATATACCTCCCGGGGGGTTCCGATAACCTCCCGGTGATCCGGTATTGTCCTTATCTCACCCGGAACCTTTCCGGTGTCCAAATATAGTCGTACAATATATCGATCTTTATGTCTCAACCATTTCGAGACTCCTTGTCAAGTCCGTGATCACATCCGGGACTCCGAACAACCTTCGATACATCAAAATATATAAACTCATAATGAAACTGTCATCCTAACGTTCAGCGTGCGGACCCTACGGGTTCGAGAACAATGTAGACATGAACGAGACACGTCTCCGGTCAATAACCAATAGCGGAACCTGGATGCTCATATTGTCTCCTACATATTCTACGAAGATCTTTATCGGTCAGACCATATAACAACATACGTTTGTTCCCTTTGTCATCGGTATGTTACTTGCCCGAGATTTGATCGTCGGTATCTCAATACCTAGTTCAATCTCGTTACCGGCAAGTCTCTTTACTCGTTCCGTAATACATCATCCCACAGCTAACTTATTAGTTGCAATGCTTGCAAGGCTTATGTGATGTGCATTACCGAGAGGGCCTAGAGATACCTCTCCGACAATCAGAGCGACAAATCGTAATCTCGAAATACGCCAACCCAACAAGTACCTTCGGAGACACCTATAGAGCACCTTTGTAATCACCCAGTTACGTTGTGACATTTGGTGGCACACAAAGTGTTCCTCCGGTAAACGGGAGTTGCATAATCTCATAGTCATAGGAACATGTATAAGTCATGAAGAAAGCAATAGCAACAAACTAAATGATCAAGTGCTATGCTAACTGAATGGGTCAAGTCAATCACATCATTCTCCTAATGATGTGATCCTGTTAATCAAATGACAACTCATGTCTATGGTTAGGAAACATAACCATCTTTGATCAACGAGCTAGTCAAGTAGAGGCATATAAGTGACACTCTGTTTGTCTATGTATTCACACATGTTTTATGTTTCCGGTTAATACAATTCTAGCATGAATAATAAACATTTATCATGATATAAGGAAATAAATAATAACTTTATTATTGCCTCTAGGGCATATTTCCTTCATTGGCATCGTGTCCCTCTTGAAGGCGTTGTCGTGAGAGCTATGTGGTGATGGGCACCTCTTGGGTGCATCGGTAGTTGCAGAAGGTGTGACCCTCTTCCTCCAGGTGGCAGTTTTTCTGGGGGAAACCCTAGATCTAGGTCTCCCGAATCGGATGATGACGGAGACTTTGATGTCGTTCTTCCTCCTTGGGGCATCGTCTTGGAGCAGTGGTTCACTGTAGAGGCCAAGAGATGGAGCGGTGTTACATCGGCCGCATTGAAGATAATGGGTCTCGGTGGCATGGAATGGTGGAGTCTCAGTGTTGGACGCAGTTTGATCGGCACACGCAGGCTAGTGGCGCTGTTTGGTGTCATGGTGACGTTGACGGCAGATGGGACTGGCATGATCTATGCAGTGATTTCTCTTGAAGACGCGATGGCGGTAGATGGCAGCGGATCCTAGAACATGTGCACGTGGTGCACATTATGGGACGCCTAGACCGGATGGTCTTAAGGCCACTGGAAGAGATTGTGTCCGTTTTGCAGACAGGGCATATATGTATACCTGTAGGTGTAGCAACTTTGTTCGCCTAGTGGGTGGCTTTGGGTTGATCCGCATATTCATTTTGTCAGGCTCTGGTGAATAATTAATAAAGATGACTGTGTGCATCATGCTGATGCAGAGGCCGGGGATAATACTCCTTTCGAAAAAAGAGTTGCAGTAAGACATTTATAATTTGCTCTTGCTTTCCTATTTTTTAGAAACCTCTGTCGGTGTTCTGGGAATCAGGGTACCCAGACTTGCCTACCCGCGGCCCATGGCGTGGCTCCATCGACGGCCTGGTATGGCCGATCTACAACACCATGAAGGCAAGACCCTCGAGAGGGGCCAAGCCTCGTGAGGCGAACAACACTGAGACCTCCGGAGGAAGCGGCCATCCCAGGTGGCCTCCTAAGAAGCGGAGATTTCTATGCAGGTGCTCAACCTCATGAGGTTGCGGTGACGCAAGCCATGACGACTAGGCCAGGCGGGCGCAGAGGAGCCAGTTTCCTCTTTGGTGCTAAGGAGGCAACGACAAGCGTGGGTTCCTGAGGAATCAGGCAAAGGTTTCCATTTTAGTGCAACAAGACCAAGACCGGCAGGACGGCATGACGGATGCCATCACCGAGCCCACCGCAGCGTCATGACCAGAGACTTTGCAGGCGAAGACCCACCTTTCTTCTGGATAAGATGTACTACTTGTCCCCTTTCAAATTGGCCACTGTGGGATCCCTTCCCGCCTACGTTTGGAGGAAGAGGACTGAGGCCACTATAATTATAGGTTAGCCACCACCAAGAGAGGGATCGGTGTTGGGAAAAGTTGCATGGAAAACAAAAAAAATTCTACGCACATGCAATGATCTATCCATGGAGATGCATAGCAACAAGGGAGGAAGAGCATCTATGTACACTTGTAGATCGCTAAGCGGAAGCGTTTATCACGCGGTTGATGTAGTCATACTCTTCGCGATCCGATCACGATCCGACCGATCTAGTGCCGAACGGAGGACACCTCTGAGTTTAGCACACGTGCAGCTCGATGACGTCTCCTCCTTCTTGATCCAGCAAGCGGGAGAGGAGAAGTAGATACGATCGCAACCAACACGACGGCGTGGTGGTGATGGTGGTGGTGGAGCACCGACAGCGCTTCGCTAAGCGTCGTCGGGACGAGGCGGTGGAACTACGGAGTAACAAGAGAGAGAGAGAGGGTGCAAAGGGCTTGGTGTATCCTCTTGGGGCGCGAAAATAGCCCCTCCAAGCCCTAGGGCGTAGCTAAGGGGGAGTGGACTCCAAGTCCAATCCTATTCCTACTAGGACTCCTTCATTTTTTGCCTTCCCTAGCCACATGGGCTTTTGAGGACTTGGTGTGCCTAGCCCAATAAGGCCAGGGCGCCTCCCCGCAGCCCATGCTATCCCTTGGGCCGTGGTGAACCCACTTGTGGACTTCCGGACCCCTTCAAAATCCTCCGGAACCTTCTGGAAGCTTCCCGGTACAATACCGAAAAAACTACACCTTTTTCGGAACCCAAAATATGACTTCCCATATATAAATCTTTACTTCTCGACCATTCTGAGACTCCTTGTGACGTCCGGGATCTCATACAGGACTCCGAAAAGCATTTTGTTACAACTCATCAAGTATCCCAATACTACTCTAGCGTCAACGAACGTTAAGTGTGCGACCCTACGGGTTTAGGAATTATGTACTCATGACCGAGACACCTCTCTGGCCAATAACCAATAGCGGGACCTCGATGCCCATATTGATTCCTACATATTCCACGAAGATCTTTTATCGGTTGAACCTTTATGGCAACATACGTAATTCCCTTTGTCTGTCGGTATGTTACTTGCCCGAGATTCGATCGTTGGTATCTCTATACCTAGTTCAATCTTGTTACGGGCAAGTCTCTTTACTCGTTCTGTAATACATCATATTGCAACTAACTCCTTAGTCACGTTGCTTGTAAGCTTCTTGTGATGTGTACTACCGAGAGGGCCCAGAGATACCTCTCCGATACACGGAGTAACAAATCCCAATCTTGATTCACACCAACTCAACAGACACCTTCGGAGATACCTGTAGAGCATCTTTATGATCACCCAGTTATGTTGTGACATTTGATAGCACACAAGGTATTCCTCCGGTATCCGGGAGTTGCATGATCTCATGGTCGAAGGAACATGTATTTGACATCAAGAAAGCAGTAGCAATAAACTGAACGATCATATGCTATGCTAACAGTTGGGTCTTGTCCATCACATCATTCTCCTAATGATGTGATCCCGTTATCAAATAGCAACTCATGTCTATGGTTAGGAAATCTTAACCATCTTTGATCAACGAGCTAGTCTAGTAGAGGCTCACTAGGGACACAATATTTGTTTATGTATCCACACATGTATTTAAGTTTCCGGTCAATGCGATTCTAGCATGAATAATAAACCTTTACCATGACTAAGGAAATATAATAATAACCATTTTATTATTGCCTCTAGGGCATATTTCCATCAGTCTCCCACTTGCACTAGAGTCAATAATCTAGTTCACATCGCCATGTGATTAACACCAAAAGAGTTCACTAGAGTCAATAATCTAGTTCACATCGCCATGTGATTAACACCCAAAGAGTTCTAAGGTGTGATCATGTTTTGCTTGTGAGAGAGGTTTTTAGGGTCTGCAACATTTAGATCCATGTGTACTTTGCAAATATCTATGTCTATAATGCTCTACATAGAGCTACTCTAGTTAATTTCTCCCACTTTCAATATGTATCTAGATTGAGACCCAGAGTCATCCGGATCAGTGTAAAAGCTTGCATCGACGTAACCCTTTATGACAAACTCTTTATCACCTCCATAACCGAGAAACATTTCCTTAGTACTCTTTAGGTACCTAAGGATAATTTTGACCGCTGTCCAGTGATCCACTTTTAGATCACTATTGTACCCCCTTGCCAGACTCATGGCAAGGCACACAACAGGTATGGTACACATCATGGCATACTTTATAGAACCTATGGCCGAGGCATATGGAATGACTTTGATTATCTCTATATATCTTCTGCCGTGGTCAGGCTTTGAGCCTTACTCAACTTCACACCTCGAATACAGGCAAGAACCCTTTCTTTGACTGATCCATTTTGAACTCCTTCAAAACTTTGTCAAGGTATGTGCTTTGTGAAAGTCCTATTAAGTGTCTTGATCTATCTCTATAGATTTTGATGCCCAATATGTAAGTAGCTTCACCGAGGTCTTTCATTGAAAAAATCTTATTCAAGTACCATTTTATGCTATCAAGAAATTATGTATCATTTCCAATCAGCAATACGTCATCCACATATAATATCAGAAATGCTACAGAGCTCCCACTCACTTTCTTGTAAATACATGCTTCACCATAAGTCTGTATAAAACCATATGCTTTGATCACCTCATCAAAGCGTATATTCCAACTCTGAGATGCTTGGACCAGTCCATAGATGGATCACTGGAGCTTGCACACTTTGTTAGCACCTTTAGGATCGACAAAAACTTCCGGTTGCATCATATACAGTCTTGGTACACAGCATGGCATACTCTGTAGAACCTATGGCTGAGGCATATGGAATGACTTTCATTCTCTATATATATCTTCTTCCGTGGTCAGACTTTGAGTCTTACTCAACTTCACACCTTGAATACAGGAAAGAACCCTTTCTTTGACTGATCCATTTTGAACTCCTTCAAAACTTTGCCAAGGTATGTGCTTTGTGAAAGTCTTATTAAGCGTCTTGATCTATCTCTATAGATTTTGATGCCCAATATGTAAGTAGCTTCACCGAGGTCTTTTATTGAAAAAAAATCTTATTCAAGTATCATTTTATGCTATCAAGAAATTCTGTATCATTTCCAATCAGCAATATGTCATCCACATATAATATCAGAAACGCTACAAAGCTCCCACTCACTTTCTTGTAAATACAGGATTCACCATAAGTCTGTATAAAACCATATGCTTTTATCACCTCATCAAAGCGTATATTCCAACTCCGAGATGCTTGGACCAATCCATAGATGGATCGCTGGATCTTGCACACTTTGTTAGCACCTTTAGGATCGACAAAAGCTTACGGTTGCATCATTTAGGATCGAGAACTATGTAGACATGACCGAGACTCATCTCCGGTCAATAACCAATAGCGGAACCTGGGTTCTCATATTGGTTCCTACATATTCTAGGAAGATCTTCATCGGTTAAACCACACAACAACATACGTTGTTCCCTTTGTCATCGATATGTTACTTGCCTGAGATTCGATCGTCGGTATCTCAATACCTAGTTCAATCTCGTTACTGGCAAGTCTCTTTACTCGTTCCGTAATGCATCATCCTGCAACTAACTCATTAGTCACATTGCTTGCAAGGCTTATAGTGATGTGCATTACCGAGAGGGCCCAGAGATACCTCTCCGATACACGGAGTGACAAATCCTAATCTCGATCTATGCCAACTCAACAAACACCATCAGAGACACCCGTAGAGAATATTTATAGTCACCCAGTTACGTTGTGACGTTTGATAGCACACTAAGTGTTCCTCCGGTATTCGGGAGTTGCATGATCTCATAGTCATAGGAACATGCATAAGTTATGGAGAAAGCAATAGCAGCAAACTAAACGATTATCGTGCTAAGCTAATGGATGGGTCAATTATATCACATCATTCTCTAATGATGTGATCCCGTTAATCAAATGACAACTCATGTCTATGGTTAGGAAACATAACCATCATTGATTCAACAAGCTAGTCAAGTAGAGGCATACTAGTGGCACTCTGTTTGTCTATGTATTCACACATGTACTAAGTTTCCGGTTAATACAATTCTAGCATGAATAATAAACATTTATCATGATATAAGCAAATATAAATAACAACTTTATTATTGCCTCTAGGGCATATTTCCTTCAACAACTCTCCCTCAAGAAACTCGTTAAGGAATGCAAGTTTTTTACATCCATTTGCCAGATTTCGTAATCATAAAATGCGGTAATTGCTAACACTTGATTCTCTCTAGGTTCGAGCTTATAAGGCTAAAGCCTTTTGACATAAGTGTCGCAATCCCAAACTTTAAGAAACGACAGCTTAGGTTTCTTGCCAAACCATAGTTCATACGGTGTCATCTTAGTGGATTTAGATGGTGCCCTATTTAACGTGAATGCAGCTATCTCTAATGCATAACCCCAAAACTATAGTGGTAAATCGGTAAGAGACATCATAGATCGCATCATATCTAATAAAGTACAGTTACGACATTCGGACACACCATTACGCTGTGGTGTTCCAGGTGGCGTGAGTTGTGAAACAATTCCACATTGTTTTAAATGAAGGCCAAACTCATAACTCAAATATTCGCCTCTGTGATCAGATCATAGAAACTTTATTTTCTTGTTACAATGATTCTCCACTTCACTCTAAAATTCTTTGAACTTTTCAAATGTTTCAGACTTGTGTTTCATCAAGTAGATATACCCATACCTACTCAAATCATCTGTGAAGGTCAGAAAATAACGATACCCGCCACGTGCTTCGACACTCATCGGACCGCATACATCGGTATGTATTATTTCCAATAAATCATTAGCTCGCTCCATTGTTCCGGAGAACGAAGTTTTAGTCATCTTGCCCATGAGTCATGGTTCACAAGTATCAAATGATTCGTAATCAAGTGATTCCAAAAGTCCATCCGTATGGAGTTTCTTCATGCGCTTTACACCAATATGACCTAAACGGCAGTGCCACAAGTATGTTGCACTATCATTATCAACTTTGCATATTTTAGCATCAATATTATGAATATGTGTATCACTACGATCGAGATTCAATAAACCATTCACATTGGATGTATGACCATAGAAGGTTTTATTCATGTAAATAGAACAACAATTATTCTCTGAATCAAATGAATAATCATATTTCAATAAACATGATCTAATCATATTCATGCTCAACACAAACACAAAATAACATTTAGGTTCAACACTAATCCCTAAGGTAGAGGAAGTGTGTGATGGTGATCATATCAACCTTGGAATCATTTCCAACAAACATCGTCGCCTCGATTTCAACTAGTCTCTGCAACTCCTGTTTTGAGTTAGTAATCTTAGCAACTGAACTGGTATCAAATACCGAGGGATTACTACGAACACTAATAAAATACACACCAATAACATGTATATCAAATATACATTTGTTCACCTTGCCATCCTTCTTATCCTCCAAGTATTTGGGGAAGTTCCACTTCTAGTGACCATTCCCTTCGCAATAGAAGCACTCGGTTTCAGGCTTGGGTCCATCTTTGGGCTTCTTCATGGGAGTAGCAACTTGTCTGCCATTCTTCTTGAAGTTCTCTTTCTTTCCCTTGCTCTTTTTCTTGAAGCTAGTGGTCTTATTAACCATCAACACTTGATGCTCTTTATTGATTTCTACCTCAGCCTATTTCAGCATTGCGAAGAGCTCAGGAATTGTTTTCGTTATCCTTGCATATTATAGTTCATCATGAAGTTCTAGTAGCTTGGTGATAGTGACTAGAGAACTTTGTCAATCACTATATTATCTGGAAGATTAACTCCCACTTGATTCAAGCGATTGTAGTACCCAGACATTCTGAGCACATGCTCACCGACTGAGCTATTCTCCTCCATCTTGTAGGTAAAGTAGAGGTATCATACCTCTCGACACGGGCATGAGTCTGAAATACCAATTTCAACTCTTGGAACATCTCATATGCTCTATGGCAGTCAAAATGTTTTTGAAGCCCCGTTTCTAAGCCGTAAAGCATGGCGCACTAAACTATTAAGTAGTCATCATATCGAGCTTGCCAAACGTTCATAATGTCTGCATCTGCTCCCGCAACAGGTCTGTCACCTAGCGGTGCATCAAGGACATAATTCTTTTGTTCAGCAATGAGGATAATCCTCAGATCACGGACCTAGTCCGCATCATTGCTACTATCTTCTTTCAACTTAGTTTTCTCTAGGAACTTATCAAAAAAATAGGGAAGCTATATCGCAAGCTATTGATTTTCAACATAGATATGCAAAAACTATTAAGACTGAGTTCATGATAAATTTAAGTTCAATTAATCAAATTAGTAAATGAACTCCCACTTAAATAAACATCCCTCAAGTTATCTAAGTGATACATGATCCAAATCAACTAACCCATGTCCGATCATCACGTGAGATGGGGTAGTCATCAATGGTGAACATCTCTATGTTGATCATATCTACTATATGACTCATGTTCGACCTTTTGGTCTCTAGTGTTCCGAGACCATGTCTGTACATGCTAGGCTCATCAAGTTTAACCAAAGTTTTTGCATGTGCAAAACTGTCTTATACCCGTTGTATGTGAACGTAGAGTCTATCACACTCGATCATCATGTGGTGTCTCAAAACGATGAACTGTAGCAACGGTGCATACTCAGGGAGAACACTTTTATCTTGAAATTAAGTGAAGGGATCATCTTATAATGCTACCGCCTTTCTAAGCAAAATAAGATTCATAAAGGATAAACATCACATGCAATCAAAATATGTGACATGATATGGCCATCATCATCTTGTGCTTTTGATCTCTATCTCCAAAGCATCGTCATGATATCCATCATAACCGGTTTGACACCTTGTTCTCCATCGTAGCATCGTTGTGTCGAGGTCGTCACGCCAACTATTGCTTCTACAACTATTGCTAATGCATAGTAATAAAGTAAAGCAATTACATGGCGCTTGCACATCATACAATAAAGAGACAGCCCTAAGGCTCATGCCGGTTGTCTATATTACAAAACATGATCATCTCATACATCAATATATATCACATCATATCTTGACCATATCACATCACAACATGTCCTACAAAAACAAGTTAGACGTCCTCTACTTTGTTGTTGCAAGTTTTACGTGGCTGCTATGGGCTTCTAGGAAGAACCGTTCTTAACTACACAAAAACCACAATGGTGATTCATAAAGTTTGCTATTTTAACCTTCTTCAAGGACCGGCTGTACTCAAATTCGATTCAACTATAGTAGGAGAAACAAACACCCGCCAGCCACCTTTTATGCAAAACTAGTTGCATGTCAGTCGGTGGAACCAATCTCATGTACGTGGACATGTAAGGTTGGTACGGACCGCTTCATCCCACAATACCACTGAATCAAAATAAGACGTTGGTGGTAAGCAGTATGACTATCACTGCCCACAACTCTTTGTGTTCTACTCGTGCATATCATCTACGCATAGACTTGGCTCGGATGCCACTGTTGGGGAACGTTGCATGGAAAACAAAAAATTCTACGCACATGCAATGATCTATCCATGGAGATGCATAGTGATGAGGGGGGAAGAGAATCTATGTACCCTTGTAGATTGCTAAGCGAAAGCGTTTATCACGCGATTGATGTAGTCGTACTCTTCGCGATCCGATCACGATTCAACCGATCTAGTGCCGAACGGACGACACCTTCGAGTTTAGCACACATGCGGCTCGATGAAATCTCCTTCTTCTTGATCCAGCAAGCGGGAGAGGAGAAGTAGATGGTATCACCACCAACATGGCAGCGTGGTGGTTATGGTGGTGGTGGAGCACCAACAGCGCTTTGTTAAGCGTCGCCGGGACGAGGCGGTGGAACTACGGAGTAATGGGAGAGAGGGCGCCAAGGGCTTGGTGTATCCTCTTGGGGCGCCCCTCCCCTCTATATATAGGTGGAGGGGTGTGGGAAATAGCCCCTCCAAGCCCTAGGGCACATCTAAGGGTGAGAGGAGTTGGACTCCAAGTCCAATCATATTCCTACTAGGACTTCTTCCTTTTTTTGCCTTCCCTAGCCACATGGGCTTTTGAGGACTTGGTGTGCCTAGCCCAATAAGTCCAGGGAGCCTCCCCACATACCATGCTAGCCCTTGGGTCATGGTGAACCCACTTGTGGACTTCCGGACCCCTTCGGAATCCTCCGAAACCTTCTGGAAGCTTCCCGGTACAATAGCAAAAAAACTACACCTTTTTCCGGAACCCAAAATATGAATTCCCATATATAAATCTTTACCTATTGACCATTCCGAGACTCCTTGTGAAGTCCAAGATATCATCCGGGAATCCGAACAACATTTTGTTACCACTCATCAAATATCCCAATACTACTCTAGCGTCAACGAACGTTAAGCGTGCGACCCTACGGGTTCGGGAATTATGTACTCATGACTGCTACCTCTTTTAGCACTGCGTTGGTATTCCCCGAAGAGGAAGGGATGGTGCAGAAAAGTAGCGTAAGTATTTCCCTCAGTTTTTGAGAACCAAGGTATCAATCCAGTAGGAGGCTGCGCGCGAGTCCCTCGCACCTGCACAAAACAAATAAATCCTCGCAACCAACGCAAATAGGGGTTGTCAATCCCTATAGGGCCACTTACGAGAGTGAGATCTGATAGATATGATAAGATAATATTTTTGGTATTTTTATGATAAAGATGCAAAGTAAAATAAAGGCAAAGTAAATAACTAAGTAGTAGGAGATTGATATGATAAAGATAGACCCGGGGGCCATAGGTTTCACTAGTGGCTTCTCTCGAGAGCATAAGTATTCTATGATGGGTGAACAAATTACTGTTGAGCAATTGACAGAATTGAGCATAGTTATCAGAATATCTAGGTATGATCATGTATATAGGCATCACGTCCGAGACAAGTAGACCGACTCCTGCCTGCATCTACTACTATTACTCCACTCATCGACCGCTATCCAGCATGCATCTAGAGTATTAAGTTACAAACAGAGTAACGCCTTAAGCAAGATGACATGATGTAGAGGGATAGACTCATGCAATATGAAGAAAACCCCATCTTGTTATCCTCGATGGCAACAATACAATACATGCCTTTCTGCCCTTACTGTCACCGGGAAAGGACACCGCAAGATTGAACCCAAAGCTAAGCACTTCTCCCATTGCAAGAAAGATCAATCTAGTAGGCCAAACCAAATTGATAATTCGAAGAGACTTGCAAAGATAACCAATCATACATAAAAGAATTCAGAGAAGATTCAAATATTATTCATAGATAGACTTGATCATAAAGCCACAATTCATTGCTCTCAACAAACACACCGCAAAAAGAAGATTACATCGAATAGATCTCCACAAGAGAGGGGGAGAACATTGTATTGAGATCCAAAAAGAGAGAAGAAGCCATCTAGCTACTAACTATGGACCCGTAGGTCTGAGGTAAACTACTCACACTTCATCGGAGGGGCTATGGTGTTGATGTAGAAGCCCTCCGTGATCGATGCTCCCTCCGGCGGAGCTCCGGAACAGGCCCCAAGATGGGATCTCGTGGATACAGAAAGTTACGGCAGTGGAATTAGGGTTTTGGCTCCGTACCTGATCATTTGGGGGTACGTGGGTATATATAGGAGGAAGAAGTACGTCGGTGGAGAAACAGGGGGCCCACGAGGGTGGAGGGCACGCCTGGGGGGTAGGCGCGCCCCTACCTTGTGGCCTCTTGTTACGTGTCTTGACATAGGGTCCAAGTCTCCTGAGTTGTATTCGATGAGAAAATCACGTTCCTGATGGTTTCATTCCGTTTGGACTCCGTTTGATATTCCTTTTCTTCGAAACCCTAAAACAGGCAAAAAACAGCAATTCTGGGCTGGGCCTCCGGTTAATAGGTTAGTCCCAAAAATAATATAAAAGTGGATAATAAAGCCCAATAATGTCCAAAACAGTAGATAATATAGCATGGAGCAATCAAAAATTATAGATACGTTGGAGATGTATCAAGCATCCCCAAGCTTAATTCCTGCTCGACCTCGAGTAGGTAAATGATAAAAACAGAATTTTTGATGCGGAGTGCTACTTGGCATAATTTTAATGTAATTCTTCTTAATTGTGGTATGAATATTCAGATCCGAAAGATTCAAGACAAAAGTTCATATTGACATAAAAATGATAATACTTCAAGCATACTAACAAAGCAATTATGTCTTCTCAAAATAACATGGCTAAAGAAAGTTATCCCTACAAAATCATATAGTCTGGCTATGCTCTATCTTCACCACACAAAATATTTAAATCATGCACAACCCCGATGACAAGCCAAGCAATTGTTTCATACTTTTGACATTCTCAAAACTTTTTCAATCTTCACGCAATACATGAGCGTGAGCCATGGATATAGCACTATAGGTGGAATAGAGTGGTGGTTGTGGAGAAGACAAAAAGGAGAAGATAGTCTCACATCAACTAGACGTATCAACGGGCTATGGAGATGCCCATCAGCAGATATCAATGTGAGTGAGTAGGGATTGCCATGCAACGGATGCACTAGAGCTATAAGTATATGAAAGCGCAAAAAGAAACTAAGTGGGTGTGCATCCAACTTGCTTGCTCATGAAGACCTAGGGCAATTTGAGGAAGCCCATCATTGGAATATACAAGCCAAGTTCTATAATGAAACATTCCCACTAGTATATGAAAGTGATAACATGAGAGACTCTCTACTATGAAGATCATGGTGCTACTTTGAAGCACAAGTGTGGTAAAAGGATAGTAACATTGTCCCTTCTCTCTTTTTCTCTCATTTTTTTATTTTTTTATTTTTTATTTGGGTCTTTTCTCCTTTTTATGGCCTCTTTTATTTCTCTTTTTTTATTTGGGCTTCTTTGGCCTCTTTTATTTATTTTTCGTCCGGAGTCTCATCCCGACTTGTGGGGGAACCATAGTCTCCATCATCCTTTCCTCACTGGGACAATGCTCTAATAATGATGATCATCACACTTTTATTTTTTCTTACAACTCAACAATTACAACTCGATACTTAGAACAAAATATGACTCTATATGAATGCCTCCGGCGGTGTACCGGGATATGCAATGATGCATGAGTGACAAGTATGAAAGAATTATGAATGGTGGCTTTGCCAGAAATACTATGTCAACTACATGATCATGCTAAGCAATATGACAATGATGGAGTGTGTCATAAACGGAACGGTGGAAAGTTGCATGGCAATATATCTCGGAATGGCTATGGAAATGCCATAATAGGTAGGTATGGTGGCTGTTTTGAGGAAGGTATATGGTGGGTGTATGATACCGGCGAAAGGTGTGCGGTATTAGAGAGGCTAGCAAAGGTGGAAGGGTGAGAGTTCGTATAATCCATGAACTCAACATTAGTCATAAAGAACTCATATACTTATTGCAAAAATCTACAAGTTATCAAAGCAAAGTATTACGCGCATGCTCCTAGGGGGATAGATTGGTAGGAAAAGACCATCGCTCGTCCCCGACCGCCACTCATAAGGAAGACAATCAATAAATAAATCATGCTCCGACTTCATCACATAACGGTTCACCATACGTGCATGCTACGGGAATCACAAGCTTCAACACAAGTATTTCTCAAATTCACAACTACTCAACTAGCATGACTTTAATATCACCATCTCCATATCTCAAAACAATTATCAAGTATCAAACTTATCATAGTATTCAACACACTCATAAGAGAGTTTTATTATTAATCTTGCATACCAAGCATATTAGGATTTTAAGCAAATTACCATGCTATTAAGACTCTCAAAATAATCTAAGTGAAGCATGAGAGATCACTAGTTTCTATAAAACAAATCCACCACCGTGCTCTAAAAGATATAAGTGAAGCACTAGAGCAAAATTATATAACTCAAAAGATATAAGCGAAGCACATAGAGTATTCTAACAAATTCCAAATCATGTATGGCTCTCTCAAAAGGTGTGTACAGCAAGGATGATTGTGGTAAACTAACAAGCAAAGACTCAAATCATACAAGACGCTCCAAGCAAAACACATATCATGTGGTAAATAAAAATATAGCTCCAAGTAAAGTTACCGATAGAAGTAGACGAAAGAGGGGATGCCTTCCGGGGCATCCCCAAGCTTTGGCTTTTAGGTGTACTTATATTATCTTGGGGGTGCCATGGGCATCCCCAAGCTTAGGCTCTTGACACTCCTTGTTCCATAATCCATCAAATCTTTACCCAAAACTTGAAAACTTCACAACACAAAACTTAAAGTAGAAAATCTCGTGAGCTCCGTTAGCGAAAGAAAACAAAATACCACTTCAAGGTACTGTAATGAACTCATTATTTATTTATATGGGTGTTATACCTACTTTATTCCAACTTCTCTATGGTTTATAAACTATTTTACTAGCCATAGATTCATCAAAATAAGCAAACAACACACGAAAAACAGAATCTGTCAAAAAACAGAACAACCTGTAGTAATATGTAGCTAGCGCAAGATCTAGAACCCCAAAAATTCTAAAATAAATTTATGGAAGTTATTAATTTATCTATTAATCATCTGCAAAAATAATTAACTAAATAACATTTCCAAATAAAAATGACAGCAGTTCTTGTGAGCGCTAAAGTTTCTGTTTTTTACAGCAAGTTCAACAAGACTTTCCCCAAGTCTTCCCAATGGTTCTACTTGGCACAAACACTAATTAAACACAAAAAACACAACCAAAACAGAGGCTAGATAATTTATTTATTACTAAACAGGAGAAAAAAGCAAGAAATAAAAATAAAATTGGGTTGCCTCCCAACAAGCGCTATCGTTTAACGCCCCTAGCTAGGCATAACAAGCAAGAATAGATCTAGGTATTGCCATCTTTGGTAGGCAATTCTTCAATGAGGCATCTACCATCTTTAGGAATTTATTTCTTTTTATTAATTATCAAGCTTTTAGGCACAAGATCAAAAAATTCATTTGTAACAAATGGTTCCTTAATGATAGCAAAAAGATTGGGATGAACACTTATAGATTTGAGATCCACATTTTCCTTACTAGATGATTCACCCTTATTTTTAGGAATGTACATAAGTTTGGCAACTTTAGTGGAGGGACTCGGAGTATTCTTTATGGAAGAAAAAGCGGTTCTCAAGTTGGTAATAATATTCTCAAGTTTATCGATCCTAACGGAATCGTGATTTATTTTCTCATTAACTATGGGTTCCTTTTCTTTAATATCTTTCAAAGTAAATCCTACTTTAGATCCATATTGAGAGATTCGATTGTGGATCCTTTTATCCAAATTTTAAATTAACTCTACGGTAGCAACCTTATTTTCAATAATCTCAAGCCTTTGCATTACATGCTCCAAAGTTAATATAGTTCCATTAACCAAGAGAGGGGGTGAGCCAAATAAATCTAACATAGCATTATAAGAATCAAAAGTATGGCTACCCAAAAAGTTCCCTCCGGTAATAGTATCAAGAACATAACGGTGCCAAGGAGTAATGCCTACATAAAAATTGCGAAGGAGAATGGTAGTAGATTGCTTCCTAGTAGATTTATTTTGAGCATTGCAAATTCTATACCAAGAATCTTTTAGATTTTCACCCTCCCTTTGCTTAAAATTAGAATTTCATTCTCGGGAGACAACGGAGAAGATAAGAGCCATAATGACAAGCAAACAAACTAACACACAAGCAAACAAAAAGCAAGCGGGCAAATAGAGGGAGGATAGAGAAGGAGAGAGAGAGAGGGCAAATAAAACGGCAAGGGTGAAGTGGGGGAGAGGAAAACGAGAGGCAAATGGAAAATAATGTAATGCGGGAGATAAGGGTATGTGATGGGTACTTGGTATGTTGACTTTTGTGTAGACCTCCTCGGCAACGGCGCCAGAAATCCTTCTTGCTACCTCTTTTAGCACTGCGTTGGTTTTCCCCGAAGAGGAAGGGATGATGCAACAAAGTAGCATAAGTATTTCCCTCAGTTTTTGAGAACCAAGGTATCAATCTAGTAGGAGGCTACGCGCGAGTCCCTCACACCTGCACAAAACAAATAAATCCTCGCAACCAACACAAATAGGGGTTGTCAATCCCTATAGGGCCACTTACGAGAGTGAGATCTGATAGATATGATAACATAATATTTTTGGTATTTTTATGATAAAGATGCAAAGTAAAATAAAGGAAAAGTAAATAACTAAGTAGTAGGAGATTGATATGATAAAGATAGACCCGGGGGCCATAGGTTTCACTAGTGGCTTCTCTCGAGAGCATAAGTATTCTACGGTGGGTGAACAAATTACTGTTGAGCAATTGACAGAATTGAGCATAGTTATGAGAATATCTAGGTATGATCATGTATATAGGCATCACGTCCGAGACAAGTAGACCGACTCCTGCCTGCATCTACTACTATTACTCCACTCATCGACCGCTATCCAGCATGCATCTAGAGTATTAAGTTAAAAACAGAGTAACGCCTTAAGCAAGATGCCATGATGTAGAGGGATAGACTCATGCAATATGAAGAAAACCCCATCTTGTTATCCTCGATGGCAACAATACAATATGTGCCTTGCTGCCCTTACTGTCATCGGGAAAGGACACCGCAAGATTGAACCCAAAGCTAAGCACTTCTCCCATTGCAAGAAAGATCAATCTAGTAGGCCAAACCAAACTGATAATTCGAAGAGACTTGCAAAGATAAACAATGATACATAAAAGAATTCAGAGAAGATTCAAATATTATTCATAGATAGACTTGATCATAAACCCGCAATTCATCGGTCTCAACAAACACACCGCAAAAAGAAGATTACATCGAATAGATCTCCACAAGAGAGGGGGAGAACATTGTATTGAGATCCAAAAGGAGATAAGAAGCCATCTAGCTACTAACTATGGACCCGTAGGTCTAAGGTAAACTACTCACACTTCATCGGAGGGGCTATGGTGTTGATGTAGAAGCCCTCCGTGATCGATGCCCCCTCCGGCGGAGCTCCAGAACAGGCCCCAAGATGGGATCTCGTGGATACAGAAAGTTACGG
Organism: Triticum aestivum; assembly: GCF_018294505.1. Taxonomy (NCBI): domain Eukaryota; kingdom Viridiplantae; phylum Streptophyta; class Magnoliopsida; order Poales; family Poaceae; genus Triticum; species Triticum aestivum. The sequence continues at coordinate 251,166,046 of NC_057812.1, forward strand.
CAGTGGAATTAGGGTTTTGGCTCCGTATCTGATCGTTTGGGGGTACGTGGGTATATATAAGAGGAAGAAGTACGTCGGTGGAGCAACAGGGGGCGCACGGGGTGGAGGGCACGCCTGGGGGGGTGGGTAGGCGCGCCCCCTACGTCGTGGCCTCTTGTTATGTGTCTTGACGTAGGGTCCAAGTCTCTTGAGTTGTATTCGATGAGAAAATCATGTTCCCGAAGGTTTCATTCCGTTTGGACTCCGTTTGATATTCCTTTTCTTCGAAACCCTAAAACAGGCAAAAAACAACAATTCTGGGTTGGGCCTCCGGTTAATAGGTTAGTCCCAAGAATAATATAGAAGTGGATAATAAAGCCCAATAATGTCCAAAACAGTAGATAATATAGCATGGAGCAATCAAAAATTATAGATACGTTGGAGACGTATCAATGACCGAGGCACCTCTCTGGTCAATAAGCAATAGTGGGACCTCGATGCCCATATTGATTCCTACATATTGCACAAAGATCTTTTATTGGTTGAACCTTTATGACAACATACGCAATTCCCTTTGTCTGTTGGTATGTTACTTGCCCGAGATTCGATCGTCGGTATCTCTATACCTAGTTCAATCTCGTTACCGGCAAGTCTCTTTACTCGTTCCGTAATATATCGTCTTGCAACTAACTCCTTTGTCACTTTTCTTGCAAGCTTCTTGTGATGTGTATTGCTGAGAGGGCCCAGAGATACCTCTCTGATACACGGAATGACAGATCCCAATCTCGATTCACACCAACTCAACATACACCTTCAGAGATACCTGTAGAGCATCTTTATGATCACCCAGTTACATTGTAACATTTGATAGCACACAAGGTATTCCTCCGGTATCCAGGAGTTGCATGATCTCTTGGTCGAAAGAACATGTATTTGACATTAAGAAAGCAGTAGCAATAAACTGAACGATCAAATGCTATGCTAACGGCTGGGTCTTGTCCATCACATCATTCTCCTAATGATGTGATACTGTTATCAAATGGCAACTCATTTCTATGGTTAGGAAACCTTAACCATCTTTGATTAATGAGCTAATCTAGTAGAGGCTCACTAGGGACACAGTATTGGTTTGTGTATCCACACATGTATTTAAGTTTCTCGTCAATACAATTCTAGCATGAATAATAAACCTTTATCATGATTAAGGAAAAATAATAATAACCATTTTATTATTGCTTCTAGGGCATATTTCCATCAATCGGATCCTTTCCACCCTCACCAGAGCAGACCTCACGAGGTTGTTCATCCCTTGTACTAGTTCATCCTTAGCCCCTTGTGAGGCAAGTCCACCACAAGAGTAGGGTCTTACACCGCAAGGTGGCCCGAACCTGGGTAAAACTGTCGTGATCATCTTCTCCCTTGTTCATCGAGCTAGACTGTGGGGTGACGAGCTGGTTGGCTGGAGAGGTTGAGTTCTTCGCACACACCCCAGAGTTTGAACCTTTCTTGGGCATGCGGAGCCCTAAATCCAACATTTGGCGCGCCAGGTAGGGGCGTGTCGAAGCCTCTCTTCCACCATTCGCTCCGCCGCTGTTCCGTCATCCCTATGGCCGGTGCTTGCCGTGTCCGTGCCGAGCGTCGGGCCGCTCGTGTCACTCATACGACACCTGTGGGCAGTGGCGCACCTCACCGCTCTGCCACCCCGGTGTCCAATGCCGCCACCGACCCTGTTGCCCGCGAACAACAGGACTCGTTGCTGCCACCGTCCGTGTAGTGTGACAGTCGCACCGCGACTCCATCATCCACTCTATTCATGGCATCGTCTTCTCACGCTCGTCATGTGCCAGCGAACGCGTAGGCCGTGCTGCTCATGGCGTGTGAGCTTCTGCGCTATCGCCCGACCAACAACCTCTACGACGACTGGCTCGCCCACATTGTCGAGCTCGTCAACGCCGCTGGTGAGGCCCCTGCACCATCCCGTTGGCCTTGCCCTTTGCCGTCCCTGGCGGGCGATGTGGCTCACGGTGCGCCTCCTCCTCCTCCCCTGCATGATGTGGACCCCAAGCCAAGGCATGAGGCACGCCAGTGTGACCCGCCGCGTAGGGCGCCGGTGCGCGATGAAGAAAGCTTCCGAGTGGTGCAGTAGCCCCAAGGGGAAGCGTGCGCACTCCCAGCACCGCCACGTCAAGACTACATGCCACCAGAGGAGGCGGCGCGTGGGCATCAAGATCAAGCTCCTCCCATGCAGCCGATCCCTGTGAGTGCGGCAGGCTGCCGTGCTTTCACCCCGGAGCTGCGCCACGTTGTATGGCCCGGCAAGTTCAAGCTGGACCTGCCTCCGCACTACGACGGCACTCCTGACCCTGCTGAGTTCCTCCAGCTTTACGAGCCGAGTATTGAGGCAGCGAACGACAACGACAAAGTCATGGCGAACTAGTTCCCCATGGCCCTAAAGGATGGCATGCGTTCTTAGCTCCTGAACCTTCTGGTGGGGTCGATCTCCTCCTGGGACGAGCTGCGCGAGCGCTTCATTGCCAACTTCCAGGGCACTCGCGACTGCGCCCCTGCAGCACGCGACCTGCGGCGCATCAAGCAGCAACCGGGGCAAAACCTTGCACAAGTACATAAAACGCTTTGATATGTCCATTTTGCATCATATTTTCCTACTATTATTTATATTGTTTTTATGTATAATAATGCTTTTTGGAGTAATTCTAATGCCTTTTCTCTCATAATATGCAAGGTTCACACAAGGAGGGAGAATACCGGTAGCTGGAATTCTGGATATGAAAAAGCTATGTCCGGCCACCTATTCTGCACAACTCCAAATGAGCTAAAACTTCACGGAGATTTATTATGGAATATATAAGAATTGTTGGAGCGAATAACTACCAGAGGGGGCCCACCAGGTGGGCACAACCCACCTGGGTGCGCCAGGGAGCCCAGGCACGCCCTGGTGGGCTGTGCCCTCCTCGGCCGGCCTCTGGTGCCCCTCTTATGGTATATAAGTCATTTTGACCTAGAAAATGGAAGGGGAGGACTTTCGGGATGAAGCGTCGGCGTCTCGAGGTGGAACTTGGGCAGGAGCACTTTTGCCCTCCGGTGGAGCGATTCTGCCGGGGGAACTTCCCTCTCGGAGGGGGAAATCATCGTCGTCATCATCATCATCATCATCTTCAACAACACCATCTCCTCTCAAATCCTAGTTCATCTCTTGTGTTCAATCTTTGTACCGCAACCTTAGATTGGTGCTTGTGGGTGACTAGTGGTGTTGATCACATCTTGTAGTTGGTTACTATATGGTTTGTTTGGTGGAAGATTATATGTTCAGATCAATTATGCTATTTAATACCCCTCTGATCTTGAGCATGATTATCATTTGTGAGTAGTTACTTTTGTACTTGAGGTCACGGGAGAAATCTTGTTGCAAGTAATCGTGTGATCTTGATATGTGTTCGATATTTTGATGGTATGTATGTTGTGATTCCCTTAGTGGTGTCATGTGAACGTCGACTACATAGCACTTCACCATATTTGGGCCTAAGGGAATGCATTGTGGAGTAGTTATTAGATGATGGGTTGCGAGAGTGATAGAAGCTTAAACCCTAGTTTATGCGCTACTTCGTAAGGGACTAATGTGGATCCAAAAGTTTAATGCTATGGTTAGATTTTATCTTAATACTTTTCTCATAGTTGCGGATGCTTGCGAGGGGGTTAATCATAAGTAGGAGGTTTATTCAAGTAAGAACGACACCTAAGCACCAGTCCACCCACATATCAAATTATCAAAGTAGTGAACACAAATCAAACCAACACGGTGAAAGTGACGAGATGAAATCCCCGTGTACCCTCAAGAACGCTTTACTTATCATAAGAGACTGTTTTGGCCTGTCTTTTGCCTCAAAAGGATTGGGCTACCTTGCTGCACTTTTTTTACCATTACCATTACTTTCTCGTTGCAAATTATCTTGCTATCAAACTACTCGTTACTTATAATTTCAGTGCTTGCAGCGAATACCTTGCTGAAAACCACCTGTCATTTCCTTGTTCTCCTCGTTGGGTTCGACACTCTTACTTATTGAAAGGACTACGAATGATCCCCTATACTTGTGGGTCATCAAGGCCCTTTTCTGGCACCGTTGCCGGGGAGTGAAGCGCTCTTGGTAAGTGGAAATAGGAAAGGAAAAATTATTACTATGTGCTGAAATTTATTGTCACTTGTTACTATGGAGAACAATCCTTGGAGGGGTTTGTTCGAGGTATCTTCACCTATATAGAAACCACAATTAGTTTCCCCTAAACCTACTGCACCTACTGACAATATTAGTTATGAAATTCCTTCGGGTATGATAGAACAACTATTAGCTAATCCTTATGCGGGAGATGGAACTGAACATCCTGATATGCACTTGATATATGTGGATGAAATTTGTGGATTATTTAAGCTTGGTTTACCCGAAGATGAAGCTAAGAAGAAGGTTTTCCCTTTAGCTTTGAAGGGAAAAGCTTTGGCATGGTATAGGCTATGCAATGATATTGGATCTTGGAATCGATTGAAACTGGAATTTCAACAAAAAAATCCTATGCATCTAGTTCATCGTGATCGGAATTTTATATGTATACTTTTTGGCCTTGTGAAGGATAAAGTATCGCTCTAGCTTGGGGGAGGCTGAAGTCAATGTTATATTCATGCCCCAATCATGAGCTAAAAAAAGGGCAACCTGGTGCATGTAGCTCCCGCTTGCGTAGGGTCCAGGGAAGGGTCCGACCACTTTGGGTCTATAGTACGCAGCCTTTCCCTACATTTCTGTAAGAGGCTGTTTCCAGGACTTGAACCCATGACCTCATGGTCACAAGGCAGCAGCTTTACCACTGCCCCAATCATGAGCTCTCAAGAGAAATTATCATTTAAATTTTTTATGCTCGGCTTTCTCATGATGATCAATCAATGCCTCATACTTCTTGTACCAGCTCCTTTATGAAGAAGACTATTGAATTCAGGTGGGAACTGTTAGAAAGAATTAAACACAACTCTGAAGATTGGGAACTCGACGAAGGTAAAGAGTCAGGTATTAAGCTTAAGTATGATTTTGTTAAATCTTTTATGAATACTGATGCTTTTCAAAAGTTTAGCACTAAATAGCCTCTTTTTGTGAATCATTTTCTACTCATGTTGATCTCCCTAAAGAGAAGTGGTTTAAATATCACCCACCTATTAAAGGAGAAATTAAAGAACCGTTTGTGGCAAAAGATGAAACTATTCTTTATAATGTTGATCCAGTTGTTCCTACTTCTTATATTGAAAAACCACCTTTCCCTGTTAGGATAAAGGAACATGCTAAAGTTTCAACTATGGTCAATAAAAGTTATATTAAAGCACCCAAACCTGCTGAACAAATCAAAGTAGAACCTAGTGTTGCTATGGTTAAAGATCTCCTAGTAGAAAATTTAGATGGGCATGTTATTTACTTCTCTGATGAAGCTACTAGAATTTCCAAACCCGATGAAAAAGATAAACATAGATCTATTGTTGGCATGCCTGCTGTCTCAGTCAAAATAGGAGATCATTGTTCTCATGGTTTATGTGACATAGGTGCTAGCGTGAGTGCTATTCCTTTTACCTTATATCAAGAAATTATGATATAGGACCCGCTGAAATAGAAGACATAGATGTTACTATTAAACTTGCTAATAGAGACACCATCACACCACTTGGGATTGTTAGAGATGTTGAAGTCTTGTGTGGGAAAATAAAATATCCTACTGATTTTCTTGTTCTTGGTTCCCCACGAGATGACATTTGTCCCATTATATTTTGTAGACCTTTCTTGAACACCGTTAATGCTAAAATAGATTGTGAGAAACAACTCGTCGGTGTATGTTTTGGTGATGAGTCTCATGAGTTTATTTTTTCTAAGTTTAGTAGAAAGCACCATAACAGAGAATTGCCTAGTAAGGATGAAATAATTGGTCTTGCCTCTATTGTAACACTAGAATAGTATTTGCTAGACCATGAAAATGATATGCATATGCATGAAAGAAATGAGATAGATAAAATCTTCTTTGAACAATCACCTCTGCTTAAACACAATTTGCCTATTGAAACTCTAGGAGGTCCTCCTCCATCTAAAGGCGATCGTGTGTTTGAATTAAAACAATTACCAGACACTTTGAAATATGCTTATCTTGATGAGAAAAAGTTATATCCTATTATTATTAGTGCTAACCTTTCAGAACATGAAGAATAAAGATTATTGAAGGTTCTGAAGAAGCACCGAGCTGCTATTGGATATACTCTTGATGATCTCAAGGGCATTAGTCCCACTCTCTGTCAGCACAAGATTAATATGGAACCTGATGCTAAACCCGTTGTTGATCACCAACGTTCAAATCCTAAAATGGTAGAAGTGGTAAGAACTGAAATATTGAAGCTTCTGGAAGCAGGTATAATCTATCCCATAGCTGATAGTAGATGGGTAAGTCCTGTTCATTGTGTCCCTAAGAAGGGAGGTATTACTGTTGTTCCTAATGATAAAAATGAACTTATTCCACAAAGAATTGTCACTGGTTATAGAATGGTAACTGATTTTAGAAAATTAAATAAAGCTACTAGAAAAGATCATTACCCTCTACCTTTTATTGATCAAATGCTAGAAAGACTATCTAAGCACACACACTTTTGTTTCCTAGATGGATATTCTGGTTTTTCTCAAATACCTATTTCACAACCTAATCAAGAGAAAACCACCTTCACTTGTCCTTTTGGAACTTATGCTTATAGACGTATGCCTTTTGGTTTATGTAGTGCACCTGCTACCTTTCAAAGATGTATGACTGCTATATTCTCTGACTTTTATGAAAATATTGTTGAAGTTTTCATGGATGATTTTTCCGTTTACGGAACTTCTTTTGATGATTGCTTAAGCAACCTTGACTGAGTTTTGCAGAGATGCGAGCAAACTAATCTTGTCTTGAATTGGGAGAAGTGCCACTTTATGGTTAATGAAGGTATTGTCTTGGGACATAAAATTTCTGAACAAGGTATTGAGGTGGATAAAGCTAAAGTTGATGCAATTGAGAAAATGCCATGTCCTAAAGATATCAAAGGTATTCGTAGTTTCCTCAAACATGCTGGTTTCCATAGGAGATTTATTAAAGACTTCTCTAAAATTTCTAGGCCTCTTACAAATATTTTACAAAGGGATGTTCCATTTGTTTTTTATGATGACTGTGTAGAAGCCTTTGAAACACTTAAGAAAGCCTTAATTTCTACACCTATTGTTCAACCACCTGATTGGAACTTCCCTTTTGAAATTATGTGTGATGCTAGTGATTATGTTGTTGGTGTTGTTCTAGGACAAAGAGTTGATTGGAAATTAAATGTTATTCATTATGCTAGTAAAACTCTAGATAGTGCCCAAAGAAATTATGCTACTATTGAGAAAGAATTTTTAGCAGTGGTGTTTGCTTATGATAAATTCAGATCTTACATTGTTGATTCTATAGTGATTGTTCACACTGATCATGCTGCTATAAAATATCTTAAAATAAATATGCTAAACCTAGACTCCTTAGGTGGGTTCTCTTGCGCGCTGCAAAAATTTGACTTGCATATCACTGATAGAAAGGGAGCAGAGAACCCCGTAGCTGATAACTTGTCTAAGTTAGAAAATATTCTTGATGACCCGCAACCTATTAATGATAGTTTTCCTGATGAGCAATTAGCTGCAATAAATGTTTCTCATAACACTCCTTGGTATGCTGACTATGCTAATTACACTGTTGCTAAATATATACCACCTAGATTCACATACCAACAAAAGAAAAAATTCTTCTATGATTTAAGACATTACTTTTGGGATGACCCACATCTTTATAAAGAAGGAGTAGATGGTATTATTAGACGTTATGTACCTGAGCATGAACAGGGACAAATCCTACGGAAATGTCACTCTAAAGCTTATGGAGGGTATCATGCGGGAGATAGAACTGCTCACAAGGTACTACAGTCTAGTTTTTATTGGCCTACTCTCTTCAAGGATGCCCGTAAGTTTATTTTATCTTGTGATGAATGCCAAAGAATTGGAAATATTGGTAAGCGTCAAGAAATGCCTATGAATTATTCACTTGTTGTTGAACCATTTGATGTTTGGGGATTTGATTACATGGGACCTTTTCCTTCCTCTAATGGGTATACTCATATTTTGGTTGTTGTTGATTATGTTACTAAGTGGGTAGGAGCTATTCCAACTAGTAGTGTTGATCACAACACCTCTATTAAAATGCTTAAGGAAGTTATTTTCCCAAGGTTTGGAGTCCCTATATATTTAATGACTGATGGTGGTTCACACTTTATTCATGGTGCTTTCTGTAAAATGCTTGCTAAGTATGATGTTAACCATATAATTACATCACCCTATCATCCTCGGTCTAGTGGTCAAGTTGGACTTAGCAATAGAGAGATAAAGTTAATATTACAAAAAATGTCAATAGGTCCCGAAAGAATTGGTCTAAGAAATTAGATGATGCACCTTGGGCTTACAGAACAACATACAAAAATCATATGGGTATGTCTCCTTATAAAATGGTTTATGGAAAAGCTTGGCATTTGCCTCTTGAGTTAGAACATAAAGCATATTGGGCAATTAAAGAACTCAACTATGATTTCAAACTTGATGGTGAAAAGAGGTTATTTGATATCAACTCACTAGATGAATGAAGAACCCAAGCCTATGAAAATGCCAAGTTATTTAAAGAATAAGTAAAAAGATGGCATGATAAAAGAACCCAAAAGCGGGAGTTCAAAGTTGGACAATATGTTCTTTTCTACAACTCTCGTTTCAGATTCTTTGCAGGAAAACTCCTCTCCAAATGGGAAGGACCCTATGTTATCGAGGAGGTTTATCGATCTGGAGCCATAAAAATAAATAATGCCGAAGGTACAAGGTACTAACCCGAAGGTTGTCAATGGGCAAAGAATAAAACATTATATCTCAGGTACGCCCATTAATTTTGAAAGCAATATTTCCAAACTATGACACCTGAAGAACACATAAAGGAAACCTTCCGAAACACTCCGGAATCGTGAAAAAAGAGGAGCTACGTGATACGGTAAGTAAACGGACTCCAAAAAATCCGCAAAAATATTTTCGTCATTTTTGGAATATATTAAGAATTAGGAAAATAAGAAACAACCAAGAAGGTAACCCTGGTGGGCACAAGACACCTGCCAGGTGCGCCCAGGTGGGTTGTGCCCACCTCGAGTACCTTCCGGACTCCGTCTTTCTTCCGTTTGGTTGTTTCCCAAGATAAAAAATCTTTATATACCCCCTGAACCTATTAGCCATCGTATCATGGAGAAATCTTTTGTTTTCTTTTCCTTGCTGTTTTCTGACAGATCTAATTCACCATGGCCACTTCGAGCTCCTCCAAGGACAAGTTCTTCGAGAACGTCATCAACCCATATTTGCGGGAGGTGATGCAGCACCCTCAAGCTATCGAGATGGGTGAGGGGGTGCTCCACAGCCGCGATGTGCAAGGCCCTAAAGGGACGGGAACCGTGGAGGCCAGGCTTGAAGCTATTGAGCAGGAGGTCTTCCGGTGCAGGGGGATGGTGGAATGTGGACTCAATGCCAATCACCTCATGATCGCAGACTACACCCGTGATCTCAGGGTGGATGGCAAGTCCATGAAGGACATCCTCTTCACCTTCATGAGCAAATCAACTTTCTCCAAAGCGAGATCTACGATCTCCAAAACTAAGTCTTTGAATGTGAGGCAAGGTTTAAAGGTATGAGTTTGGCTGCTAGTTGCACGCCCCGCGAGAATCACTCCTCCTCTTATGATGGTGAGCCCTTGCCATGGAAACCTGAGGATCAGATTGCTACTACTTCATCACCACCACCTCCTTCTTCATCACTAAAGGAAACTTGAGTATCGGGTATGGGCACTCCCCTTAGCTTGTGCCAAGCTTGGGGGAGGTGTCCCAGTATCGTATCACCTCCATTATATTTTGCCTTCATTTATCTTAGTTCGATCCTCAATTATCTTTTGCTTTAGTTGAATAAAAATTTAGTTCGATCCTTTCTTTTCGAGTGTTTGCTTAGTGATCTATCCTTGTAATCATGTGTGAGATATATAAGAAAGTTTAGTTTGAAGTTTAGTTTTCTTTACTTTCATGTTCAATAAAAAGAAAGGAAATAAATGAAAAAGATCATATGCTAATCTTATGGTGAGGAATGACATCACATAAGGAAGAGCATAAGTAGAAAATTTTATTGGAGATTTACAAACATAGCATTGGTCAATGATGCAATTCATGAATGAATTGATAAGGGAAGAGAAGATTCACATGCAAATACACTATCTTGGACACTGTTGTGATAGTGAGCCTACATCAAAATATTTTATGCCAAAATTGTTGAAATTGGACAAGGAAGACAACGTAATGATTTATGTTTGTTCATATTCACATAGAAGTTATATTGTCATAGATCCTTTAACATGTGGTGCTTGTCCCCCACATTTGCTAGCCAAAAATTCCGCACTAAGTAGAGATACTACTTATGCATCCAAAAACCCTTAAACCCAAATCTTGTTTTGAGGGTCCACCATACCTACCTATGGATTGAATAAGATCCTTCAAGTAAGTTGTCAACGGTGCAATAAGGCAATAAAATTGCTACTAAAAGTGTTGGATCATTTAGTGTAAGAGAAAATTGAGCGTTGTACGAACTTGTGATGGCAAAGAATAAAAAGCGACAGACTGCATAATAAAGGTTGCTATCATAAGGGGCAATACAACGTGACATTCTTTTGCACTAAGAGATTGAGCATACAAACAACTAAGCGCATGACAACCTCTGCTTCCCTCTGCGAAGGGCCTATGTTTTACTTTTATGCATTTACTTTTATGAAGAGTCAAAGTTTTTCTCTCTATTCCTTTTTATTTTCTCTTTTGGTAAGAACCATGTGGCGAGGAAAGATTTAGGCACATATATCTAGTTGGATATGGGTGGCATGAGTTATTATTGTTGACATCACCCTTAAGATTAATGTGCTGGGAGGCGAATCTATAAGCCCCTATCTTTCTATGTGTCCGATTGGAACTTTTTTCTCATGTGTATGCGGTGAGTGTTAGCAATCATAGAAGACTATATGATGGTTGAGTATGTGGAATTGCCATAAGACTCCAATACATGACCCTTCCTGAAAAGATGATGAATTGTAATTGTAAAGTTGACTGAGAACATAGTTTGTTGGTTTCCAATAGAGTTTATGCTTTATGCTTCGATGTTGTGATGAATTGCTACTTCTTCATGAGAAGCTTATGATAGAAGTTCTATGATAAAGTTTTATGTTATTATAGTAATATACATGATGCTTCTATGTCTATTCTTTTATCGACGCCTCTCTCTAAGCATGTGGACATGTTTTTTGATTTCGGTTTTCGCTTGAGGACACAAGCGAGGTCTAAGCTTGGGGGAGTTGATATGTCCATTTTGCATCATCTGTTATTTATATTGTTTTTATGTATAATAATTCTTTTTGGAGTAATTCTAATGCCTTTTCTCTCATAATATGCAAGGTTCACACAAGGAGGGAGAATACCGGCAGCTGGAATTCTGGACCTGAAAAAGCTACATCATGCCACCTATTCTGCACAACTCCAAATGAGCTGAAACTTCACGGAGATTTTTTATGGAATATATAAGAATGATTGGAGCTTATAACTACCAAAGGGGGCCCACCAGGTGGGCACAATCCACTTAGGCGCACCAGGGAGCCCAGGCGTGCCCTGGTGGGTTGTGCCCACCTCCGGTGCCCCTCTTTTGGTATATAAGTCATTTTAACCTAGAAAAAAAATAAGGGGAGGACTTTCGGGATGAAGCGCCGCCGTCTCGAGGCGGAACTTAGGCAGGAGCACTTTTGCCCTCTGGCGGAGCGATTCCGCCGGGGGAACTTCCTTCTCGAAGGGGGAAATCATCGTCATCATCATCACCAACAACTCTTCCATCTTGGGGAGGGCAATCTCCATCAACATTTTCAATATCACCATCTCCTCTCAAACCCTACTTCATATCTTGTGTTCAATCTTTGTACCGGAACCTTAGATTGGTGCTTGTGGGTGACTAGTAGTGTTGGTTACATCTTGTAGTTGATTACTATATGGTTTATTTGGTGGAAGATTATATGTTCAGATCCATTATGCTATTTAATACCCCTCCTATCTTGAGCATGATTATCATTTGTAAGTAGTTACTTTTGTACTTGAGGTCACGGGAGAAATCTTGTTGCAAGTAATCATGTGAACTTGATATGTGTTCGATATTTTGATGGTATGTATGTTGTGATTCCCTTAGTGGTGTCATGTGAACGTCGACTACATGGCACTTCACCATATTTGGGCCTAAGGGAATGCATTGGGGAGTAGTTATTAGATGATGGGTTGCAAGAATGACAGAAGCTTAAACCCTAGTTTATGCGCTACTTCGAAAGGGACTGATTTGGATCCAAAAGTTTATTGATATGGTTAGATTTTATCTTCATACTTTTTTCGTGGTTGCGGATGCTTGCGATGGGGTTAATCATAAGTAGGAGGTTTGTTCAAGTAAGAACAGCACCTAAGCACCGTTCCACCCACATATCAAATTATCAAAGTAGAGAACACAAATCAAACCAACACGGTGAAAGTGACTAGATGAAATTCCCTTGTACCCTCAAGAGCGCTTTACTTATCACAAGAGACCGTTTTGGCCTGTCCTTTGCCTCAAAAGGATTGGGCTACCTTGCTGCACTTTTGTTACCATTATGCTTCATGAACGTTCGCCTCAATATCCTGAAGGCGTCGAATGAGGCCATCATTTTGGCGTTCTCTAAGGCCGTCCAGGATGTCAAGATGAAGGAGGAGCTCGCCATACACGAGGACTTGTGCTTGTCCCTAGAGATGTTCAACATGGCCGCCAGATGCACGAGGGCAGTGGAAGGTCGCCTCTCCCTCCTGGAACTCCCAGAGGTCGATCCTGAAGACAAGAAGGCCAAGGCTAAGGAGGTAAAGTGCAAAGGTCCCGCTGTGCTCACGGCTGAACCTAAGATGAAGCGCGGCTGTGACCACGACGAGTCCTCCAGGGGCAATCATCCATTCTGTGTCTTCCAGAACGTCCACGGCCACAACACCAATGACTGCCAGGAGCTCAGGGCAATCCGCGATGGGCGCCTTGGCCGCCGTCCCGAGTGCCACCATCGTGGCTACGACCATGGAGGAGGACACGATCGAGGCCGCTGGGACAACCACGACCCCTGCCAGGACTGGCGTGATCAGCCCCATGAGGACCGCTAGCAGGGCCAGCCTCGCGATGGCCCCTAGAGAGACCAGCCTCGTGAGGACCGTCCTCAGGGCAATGTCGTCCTCCCTCCGCTGCCACCATCGCCAAGAAGGAACGATGACCACCGCCAAGACGATGGGGCTGGGGGCTTCTAAGAGCCTTGTGCCATCGCCTGCATCTTGGGTGGCGCTCAGGCTCCCGCCTCTCATCGCATCTTCAAGCAGTTCGCTCGTGAGGTGAACGCGGCCCTTCCCAATCTCGAGGCGTCGCGTCCCCTCAAGTGGTCCTAGCACGCCATCACCTTTGACTCTATGGACCAACTCAAGTGCTCAGCCGCCGCTGGCACGCTCTCGATGCTCTGTGCGCCGACCATCAGCAACGTCCTCGTCACCAAAACACTCATCAACGATGGCGCGGGGCTCAACGTCCTCTTCGTCGAGACATTCGAAATGCTCCATGTGCCCTACAACCAGCTCCTACCCACCAAGCCCTTCTCAGGAGTGACCGATGGCTCCACCGTTCCCCTGGGTCAGATTCGCCTCCCTGTCACCTTCGGCAAGTGCGACAACTACCACACCGAGCTCATCGACTTCGACGTCGCCCACATTCGCCTCCTGTATAACGCCATTCTCGGGTATCTGGCCCTCGCCAAGTTCATGGCAACAACTCACCACGACTACAATGTCCTCAAGATGCCAGGAAGTGGCGGCATCATCATAGTCGCTTGCGACGAGAAGGATGCAGTGTGCTCCCTCGAGCACGCCTACTAGGCCACTGCGGTTGAAAACTCAGATGGCAAGGGTGCAATCCCGTCTCCTGAGGCCACCCCTAAGAATAAGAAACAACTTCTCCTCAAGGGCCGTCAAGAGGCTGGGACGCTCGACGATCATGCCTCAGGCCCCGCGCCCATTGCTGGGGCGCCCTTCCCTCTCGCATGGGAAGGCGCACCCGGTGCCCCTCTCAAGACGGGCTCGGGGGCTCACGTCTAGAGGGCCTCTAACCTGACCAACATCATGAGGGAGGCGTTCGGGCACCTCGTGGGGCCGTGCTTCGATGCACGCCTTTGTGGGCAAGGCGCCAGGCGCTCGGGAGTTCATAACCAAGGCGATCCAGGAGCTTTAGGAGGCGCGAGCCATGCGTGGCGAGCATCGCCCCGCACCATCCGGTGTAGCCGCCGCCCCTGACATGGGTGGCGAGCTGCACGTCTGGGTCAACATCCCAGGCCTCAATGGGGCCGCTTCCCAAGAGCTCTTCTGGCTGTTCTGCGTCGGTCGGAGAGGGGGCTACCCCTGCAGCTATGCACGCATGCCATTCGGCCTGCTAAACGCGACTACCTCGCACCAGTGCTACATGCAGGGTGTCTTGGTGGCTCACGAGGCCAGGCGCCAGGCGGTCTTGACGAAGGAGGTGTCGGAACCTCGCGAGCCCCCCGAACCTCCAGAGCTTTCTGGGGCTCGGGAGCCGGCTGGCCCGTGAGGAACGATTTATGCAGCGCACATCTTCAGCTACTCCAACACTTCTACGGTGACGGTGCCAGGTGACTTTTTGGTTTGTTCAGTTAAGGGCACCCCTCGGGCTGCATTATCCTCAAGCTGTTAGGGCCCGCCCCTGTAGTCTGTATTGTTTTTCGCATGTATCAGAACTAGCTTCTCCTCTTACGAATTTCTTAAATATTGCATCCTGCATGTCTAGTGCTCCGCCACAATGAATGTTGTGCGTCCTCAAGAGCCCGCCCATGACCGCCTCATGATTAAGGACTTGCACGTTGTTTGTGATTGGGTCCGTCCCTGTAGCGTCGCTAAACCCAAGTGGCCGAGCTCTGTCTCATGGGCCAACTCCCGTGCACGTCACCTCCCGTGGTCTTTGGTGCCTTGTTCTCGCATGAGCTAATCACGCGTGGATGAGTAAGGGCGCGCGACCCGGTGCCTCGCCGCCACAAGAGCCGCGCGCCGGTTGTCTTTCTTTAGGGTTATTGCATGAGAAGACTGGGCACGACGTCTGTGCTCGGGTCCCTCCCTGCGGCGTCGATAAACCCAATGGCTGAGCTCTGTGTGGCGGGCCGGCCCCATTCACGTCGCCTCCTAGGGCCATTGGCATTTGGCCTTCTCATGCGATGTCCTACAGAAATTCACTCGGCGCATGCTATCTCACGCATCTCACAGGTTTCCTACAAGTGCCCCGCGCTGAAAATTCACGTGCAACCCGCCTTGAGCTAGGGCCTCGTGAGGCCCGTGCTGGCTCACGAATGCCCATAACACCTTTTCCAGTTCTGCCGTGCTAGCCACATGTACGAATGGGGCTGTACACGCCCCGGAGTCTCCCCATGAGGGAACTCCCACCCACGCACCAGTGGAAGCCCCATGCTCCGCGCTGGCGAATGACACGGTCGAAGAGCGACTATGCCCACGCACGAGTGGAAGCCCCACACTCTACGCTGGCGGTTGACACGATCAAGGAGCAGCTATGCCCATGCTAAAGTGGAAGCACCATGCTCCGCACTGGTGAATAAACAACTGAGGGAACCCTAGTGGCTGTAATAACCTCCGGATGGCCTACAAGCTCTCTGTATGGTCCCACTGCGCAGCTTTCCCTATGGGAGGGCCGCACGAGGGGGCTGGGCACGGGGCTACGCTCAGGGCACGCATGACGCATACCACCTCACCAGGCCTCTCGCACCTTGTCTTCTCGCGTCCCTCCCAGGCAAAAGCTAGTGAGGAAAGGTATGGGGGGCTCCGGATTAACTCAAAGATTGCTCACGTTTCCTTCATGAGGGTTGTTTGAACGTCAAGGGGGACCCTTGAGCATCGCGGCTTAGGGGCCTCACTGGTCACGTAGCCCCTCACCCCTTGGCCTCGTCTTGGTGATCCGAACGCCCCAACGGCGACTGAGGTATGCGCGGGGCCGGGCCCTGCCGACGTTGAACACTAAGGCAAATATGAAGGAAATTGAGCACAAAAAGGAAATCGCGGAGTTCCAGCAAGTTCTTACAAAACATAATGTTCCACAAATTTAAGCAGAAGTTCTCACGCCTCCATGAGGCATGCTAAATGTTGCAGGGTCGAACTAGGAAGAAGTGCCACTGTCGCCTTGGCCGCAGTCGCTAGTACAAGGGTGATACATCTCCGTCGTATCTATAATTTTTGATTGTTCCATGACAATATTTTACAACTTTTATATACTTTTGGAAACAGTTTATATGATTTTCTAGGACTAACATATTGATCCAGTGCCCAGTGACAGTTCCTATTTGTTGCATGTTTTCTGTTTTGCAGAAAATCCATATTAAATGGAGTCCAAACGCGATAAAAACTTACGGAGATTTTTTAGGAATATATGTGAATTTTGGGGAAAAGAATCAACGCGAGACGATGCCGAGGGGGCTACAAGGCAGGAGGCGCGCCCCAGGGGGTAGGGCGCGCATTGGGCCCTTGTGGTCACCCCGTAAGGCGGTTGGTGCCCTTCTTCTCGCGCGAGAAAGCTAATATCCGGATAAAAATTGTGTTAAAATTTCAGCCCAATTAGAGTTACGGATCTCCGAGGATTTAAGAAACGGTGAAAGGCCAGAATCTGGGGACTGCTACCTCTTGAGCATGCGTTGGTTTTCCCTTGAAGAGGAAAGGGTGATGCAGCAAAGCAGCGTAAGTATTTCCCACAGTTTTTGAGAACCAAGGTATCAATCCAGTAGGAGACCACGCGCGAGTCACCTCGTACCAACACAAACAAATAAGGACCTCACAACCAACGCGATAAAGGGGTTGTCAATCCCTTCACGACCACTTGCAAGAGTGAGATCTGATAGAGATAATAATAAGATAAATATTTTTGGTATTTTTATGTTATAGATTGAAAGTAAAGATTGCAAAATAAGATAGATTGGAAACTTGTATGATGGAGAATAGACCCGGGGGCCATAGGTTTCACTAGTGGCTTCTCTCAAGATAGCATAAGTATTACGGTGGGTGAACAAATTACTGTCGAGCAATTGATAGAAAAGCGAATAATTATGAGAATGTCTAGCTATGATCATGTAGATAGGCATCACGTCCGTGACAAGTAGACTGACTCCTGCATGCATCTACTACTATTACTCCACACATCAACCACTATCCAGCATGCATCTAGAGTATTAAGTTCATAAGAACATAGTAACGCTTTAAGCAAGATGACATGATGTAGAGGGATAAACTCATGCAATATGATATAAACCCCATCTTTTTATCCTCGATGGCAACAATACAATACGTGTCGTTTCCCTTTCTGTCATTGGGATCGAGCACCGCAAGATTGAACCCAAAGCTAAGCACTTCTCCCATTGCAAGAAAGATCAATCTAGTAGGCCAAACCAAACTGATAATTCGAAGAGACTTGCAAAGATAACCAATCATACATAAAAGAATTCAGAGAAGATTCAAATATTGTTCATAGATAATCTTGATCATAAACCCACAATTCATCGGATCTCGACAAACACACCGCACAAGAAGATTACATCGAATACATCTCCAAGAGAATCGAGGAGAACTTTGTATTGAGATCCAAAGAGAGAGAAGAAGCCATCTAGCTAATAACTATGGACCCGAAGGTCTAAGGTAAACTACTCACACATCATCCGAGGGGCCATGGAGTTGATGTAGAGGCCCTCCGTGATCAATGCCCCCTTCGGCGAAGCTCCGGAAAAGGCCCCAAGATGGGATCTCTTGGGTACAGAAGGTTGCGGCGGTGGAAATAGGGTTTCGCGGTGCTCCTGGATGTTTTCAGGGTACGTAGTTATATATAGGAGGAAGATGTAGGTCGGTGGAGCCACGAGGGGCCCACGAGGGGGGCGCCGCGCCCCCTGCCTCGTGGCCTCCTCGTTGGTTGCTTGATGTCCACTCCAAGTCCTCTGGATTATGTTTGTTCCAAAAATCACGCTCCCAAAGGTTTCATTCCATTTGGACTCCGTTTGATATTCCTTTTCTGCGAAACACTAAAATAGGCAAAAAAAAACAGCAATTTGGGCCGGGCCTCCGGTTAACAGGTTAGTCCCAAAAATAATATAAAAGTGTATAAATAAGCCCATTAAACATGCAAAACAGAATATATGATAGCATGGAACAATCAAAAATTATAGATACGTTGGAGACGTATCAAGCATCCCAAGCTTAATTCCTGGTCGTTGATACGCCCATTTTGCATCATGCTTTTATATCGATATTTATTGCATTATGGGCTGTAATTACACATTATGTCACAATACTTATGCCTATTCTCTCTTATTTTACAAGGTTTACATAAAGAGGGAGAATGCCGGCAACTGGGATTCTGGGCTGGAAAAGGAGCAAATATTAGAGACCTATTCTGCACAGCTCCAAAAGTCCTAAAACTTCATGGAAGTCATTTTCAGAATATATAAAAAATACTGAGTGCAAGAAGTTCCAGAGGGGGCTACACCCTGGCCATGAGGGTGGGGGTGCACCCTACCCCCTGGGTGCGCCCCCTGCTTCATGGGCCCCCAGGTGGCCCTCCGATGCCCATCTTCTGCTATATGGAGTGTTTCGTTGAGGAAAAAATCATAGGCAAGCTTTCGGGACGAGACTCCGCCGCCACGAGGCGGAACCAATCTAGGGCTTTGGCGGAGCTGTTCTGCCGGGGACAGTTCCCTCCGGGAGGGGGAAATCATCGCCATCGTCATCACCAACGATCCTCTCATTAGGAGGGGGTCAATCTTCATCAACATCTTCACCAGCACCATCTCCTCTCAAACCCTAGTTCATCTCTTGTATCCAATTCTTGTCTCCAAGTCTGGGATTGGTACCTGTGGGTTGCTAGTAGTGTTGATTACTCCGTGTAGTTGATGCTAGTTGGTTATTTGGTGGAAGATCATATGTTCAGATCCTATATGCATATTAATACCCCTCTGATTATGAACATGAATATGCTTTGTGAGTAGTTACGTTTGTTCCTGAGGACATGGGAGAAGTCTTGCTATTAGTAGTCATGTGAATTTGGTATTCGTTCGATGTTTTGACGAGATGTATGTTGTCTCTCCTCTAGTGGTGTTATGTGAACATCGACTATATGACACTTCACCATTATTTGGGCCTAGAGGAAGGCATTGGGAAGTAATAAGTAGATGATGGGTTGCTAGAGTGACAGAAGCTTAAACCCTAGTTTATGCGTTGCTTCGTAAGGGGTTGATTTGGATCCTTATGTTTCATGCTATGGTTAGGTTTACCTTAATACTTTTGTTGTAGTTGCGGATGCTTGTCCAAGTAAGTACAACACCCAAGCACCAGTCCACCCACATATCAGATTATCAAAGTACCGAACGCGAATCATATGAACGTGATGAAAACTAGCTTGACGATATTCCCATGTGTCCTCGGGAGCGCTTTTCTCTATATAAGAATTTATCTAGGCTTATCCTTTGCTACAAAAAGGATTAGGCCACCTTGCTGCACTTTATTTACTTTTGTTACTTGTTGCTCGTTACAAATTATCTTATCACAAAACTATCTGTTACCTATAATTTCAGTGCTTGCAGAGAATACCTTGCTGAAAACCGCTTATCATTTCCTTCTGCTCCTCGTTGGGTTCGACACTCTTACTTATCGAAAGGACTACGATAGATCCCCTATACTTGTGGGTCATCAAGACTCTTTTCTGGCGCCGTTGCCGGGGAGTGAAGCGCCTTTGGTAGGTGGAATTTGGTAAGAAAAAATTTATATAGTGTGCTGAAATTTACTGCCACTTGTTACTATGGAAAGTAATCCTCTGAGGGGCTTGTTTGGGGTATCTTCACCCTGACCAGTAGAGCAAAGAGTTGCTCCTCAACCTACTGAACCAACTGAAAATGAAAATGTTTGCTTTGAAATTCCTTCGGGTATGATAGAAAAGCTGCTAGCTAATCCTTTTGCAGGAGATGGAACATTACATCCTGATGAGCACCTAATATATGTGGATGAAGTTTGCGGATTATTTATGATTGCAAGTATGCCCGATGATGTTATCAAGAAGAAGGTCTTCCCTTTATCTTTGGAGGGAGACGCATTGACATGGTATAGGCTATGTGATGATATGGGATCATGGAACTACAAACGATTGAAATTGGAATTTCATCAGAAGTTTTATCCTATGCATCTTGTTCATCATGATCGTAATTATATATATAATTTTTGCCTCGCGAAGGAGAAAGCATCGCTCAAGCTTGGGGGAGGCTTAAGTCAATGTTATATTCATGCCCCAATCGTGAGCTCTCAAGAGAAATGATTATTCAAAAAATTTATGCTCGTCTTTCTGATAACAACCGCACCATGCTCGATACTTCTTGTGATGGCTCTTTTATGATGAAAACTATTGAATTCAAATGGGATTTATTGGAAAGAATTAAACACAACTCTGAAGATTGGGATCTCGACGAAGGTAAGGAGTTAGGTATGACACCTAAGTTTGATTTTGTTAAATCTTTTATGGATACAGATGTTTTCCGTAAATTTAGCACTAAATATGGACTTGACTCTGAGATAGTAGCTTCTTTCTGTGAACCTTTTGCTACTCATGTTGATCTCCCTAAGGAGAAGTGGTTTAAATATCATCCTCCCATTGAAGTAAAAGTAGCTGCACCTATTAAAGTTGAAGAAAAGACTGTCACTTATAATGATCCTATTATTCCTACTGCTTATGTTGAGAAACCACCTTTTCCTATTAGGATAAAAGATCATGCTAAAGCTTCAACTGTGGTTCGTAAAAGAAATATTAGAACCTATACACCTCCTGAGCAAGTTAAAGTTGAACCTAATATTGCTATTGTTAAGGATCTCTTGGCTGATAATATTGATGGGCATGTTATTTATTTCTGTGAGGAAACTGCTAGAATTGCTAAACCTTGTGCTAAAGATAAACATAGACATGTGGTAGGCATGCCTGTTATTTCTGTTAAAATAGGAGATCATTGTTATCATGGCTTGTGTGATATGGGTGCTAGTGCTAGTGCAATACCTATTGACTTATACAAAGAAATTATGCATGATATTGCACCTGCTGAGTTAGAAGAAATTGATGTCACCATTAAACTTTCCAATAGAGATACTATTTCACCAATGGGAATTGTTAGAGATGTTGAAGTCTTGTGTGGGAAAACTAAATATCCTGCTGATTTTCTTGTTCTTGGTTCCCCACAAGATAGCTTTTGTCCCATTATATTTGGTAGACCCTTCTTAAACACTGTTAATGCTAGGATAGACTGCAAAAAGGATGTTATTACTATTGGTTTAGGTGATATGTCTCATGAGTTCAACTTTTCTAAATTTCGTAGACAACACCGTGAAGAAGAATTGCCTAGTAAAGATGAAATTATTGGTCTTGCTTCTATTGCCGTACCTCCTAGTGATCCTTTAGAACAATATTTGCTAGACCATGAAAATGATATGTATATGAATGAAAGAAGGGAAATAGATGAAGTGTTCTTTAAACAGGGACCTATTCTGAAACACAACTTGCCTGTTGAAATCTTAGGGGATCCTCCTCCACCCAAGGGTGATCCCGTGTTTGAGCTTAAACCATTGCCTGATACTCTTAAATATGCTTATCTTGATGAAAAGAAGATATATCCTGTTATTATTAGTGCTAACCTTTCAGAGAAGGAGGAAGAAAAATTATTGAAAACTCTGAAGAAGCACCGTGCTGCTATTGGATATACTCTTGATGATCTTAAGGGCATTAGTCCCACTCTATGTCAACACAAAATAAATTTGGAAAAAGATGCCAAACCAGTTATTGATCACCAACGACGACTGAATCCTAAGATGAAAGAAGTGGTAAGAAAAGAAATACTAAAGCTCCTTGAGGCAGGTATAATTTATCCCATTGCTGATAGTCAGTGGGTAAGTCCTGTCCATTGTGTTCCTAAGAAGGGAGGTATTACTGTCGTTCCTAATGATAAAGATGAATTGATTCCGCAAAGAATTATTACAGGTTATAGGATGGTAATTGATTTCCGCAAATTAAATAAGGCTACTAAAAAAGATCATTACCCCTTACCTTTTATTGATCAAATGCTAGAAAGATTATCCAAACATACACATTTTTGCTTTCTAGATGGTTATTCTGGTTTCTCTCAAATACATGTGTCAGCTGATGATCAATCTAAGACCACTTTTACTTGCCCTTTCGGTACTTTTGCTTATAGACGTATGCCTTTTGGTTTATGTAATGCACCTGCTACCTTTCAAAGATGCATGATGGCTATATTTTCTGATTTTTGTGAAAAGATATGTGAGGTATTCATGGATGATTTCTCCATTTATGGATCCTCTTTTGATGATTGCTTAAGCAACCTTGATCGAGTTTTGCAAAGATGTGAAGAAACTAACCTTGTCTTGAATTGGGAGAAATGCCACTTTATGGTTAATGAAGGTATTTTCTTGGGGCACAAAATTTCTGAAAGAGGCATTGAAGTTGATAAAGCTAAAGTTGATGCTATTGAAAAGATGTCGTGTCCCAAGGACATCAAAGGTATAAGAAGTTTCCTTGGTCATGCCGGTTTGTATAGGAGGTTCATTAAGGACTTCTCAAAAATTTCTCAGCCTCTGACTAATTTATTACAAAAAGATATTCCTTTTGTCTTTGATGATGATTGTGTAGAAGCATTTGAAATACTTAAGAAGCATTAATCTCTGCACCTATTGTTCAGCCACCTGATTGGAATTTACTTGTTGAAATTATGTGTGATGCTAGTGATTATGTTGTAGGTGCTGTTCTAGGGAAAAGAGTTGATAAGAAATTAAATGTTATTCAATATGCTAGTAAAACTCTAGACAATGCTCAGAGAAATTATGCCACTACTGAAAAAGAATTTTTAGCAGTTGTATTTGCTTGTGATAAGTTCAGACCTTATATTGTTGATTCTAAAGTAACTATTCACATGGATCATGCTGCTATTAAATATCTTATGGAAAAGAAAGATGCTAAACCTAGACTTATTAGATGGGCTCTCTTACTACAAGAATTTGATTTGCATATTATTGATAGAAAGGGAGCTGAGAACCCCGTTGCAGACAACTTGTCTAGGTTAGAAAATGTTCTTGATGACCCACTACCTATTGATGATAGCTTTCCTGATGAACAATTAAATGTCATAAATGCTTCTCATACTGCTCCATGGTATGCTGATTATGCTAATTACATTGTTGCTAAATTTATACCACCTAGTTTCACATACCAGCAAAAGAAAAAGTTTTCTATGATTTAAGACATTACTTTTGGGATGACCCACATCTTTATAAAGAAGGAGTAGATGGTGTTATTAGACGTTGTGTACCTGAGCATGAATAGGAACAGATCCTACGCAAGTGTCACTCCCAAGCTTATGGAGGACACCACGCTGGAGATAGAACTGCACATAAGGTATTGCAATCCGGTTTTTGTTGGCCTACTCTCTTCAAGGATGCCAGTAAGTTTGTCTTATCTTGTGATGAATGTCAAAGAATTGGTAATATTAGTAGACGTCAAGAAATGCCTATGAATTATTCACTTGTTATTGAACCATTTGATGTTTGGGGCTTTGATTATATGGGACCTTTTCCTGCCTTTAATGGATATACACATATTTTAGTTGATGTTGATTACGTTACTAAGTGGGTAGGAGCTATTCCAACTAGTAGTGCTGATCATAACACCTCTATTAAGATGCTTAAGGAAGTTATTTTTCCGAGGTTTGGAGTCCCTAGATATGTAATGATTGATTGCGGTTCACATTTTATTCATGGTGCTTTCCGTAAAATGCTTGCTAAGTATGATGTTAATCATAGAATTGCATCTCCTTATCACCCAGAGTCTAGTGGTCAAGTAGAATTGAGTAATAGAGAACTCAAATTAATTTTGCAAAATACTGTTAATAGATCTAGAAATAATTGGTCCAAGAAACTTGATGATGCATTATGGGCATATAGAACTGCATACCAAAATCCTATGGGTATGTCTCCATATAAAATGGTTTATGGAAAAGCATGTCACTTACCTCTCGAACTAGAACATAAGTCTTATTAGGCTATCAAAGAGCTCAATTATGATTTCAAACTTGCCGATGAGAAGAGGTTATTTGACATTAGCTCACTTGATGAATGGAGAACCCAAGCCTATGAGAATGCCAAATTGTTTAAAGAAAAAGTTAAAAGATGGCATGACAAAAGAATACAAAAGCGTGAGTTTAATGTAGGTGATTATGTATTGCTATACAACTCTCGTTTAAGATTTTTTGCAGGAAAGCTTCTCTCTAAATGGGAAGGTCCTTACGTTATCGAGGAGGTTTATCGTTCCAGTGCCATAAAAATCAACAACTTCGAAGGCACAAACCCGAAGGTGGTGAACGGTCAAAGAATCAAACATTATATCTCAGGTAATCCTATAAATGTTGAAACCAATGTTATTGAAACTATAACCCCGGAGGAATACATAAGGGACACTTTCCGAAACGTTTCAGACTCCGAAAAGGAATAGGTATGTGGTACGGTAAGTAAACCGACTCCAAAACAGTTCTAGTGGCAATTTTTCTCCGTTTTGGAATATTTAGAAAAATAGAAAAATAAGAAGCAGTCCGGGAAGGACACGAGGGCTCCACGAGGGTGGAGGGCGCGCCCTACCCCTGTGCGCGCCCCCTGCCTCGTGGGCACCTCGTGTGCTCTCCGGACTCCGTTTTCTTGCACGTTACGTATTTTTGTCGGTAAAAATTCATTATATAATCTCCCGAAGGTTTTGACCACCGTATCACGCAAATATCTCTTGTCTTTGTTTCGAGCTGTTTTCTGTGAGGGTTGTCAAGGCCAGGCTTTATATCGTCTCCCTCCTCCAACAATGGTGACAACGATGCTTGGCTAATGAAGATAGAGCTGAAGAGGGAAGAACCTATGGAGATCAACAAGGATGAAGGGATCAAGAAGACCACGGAGGACCAAGTTCCGGTAGCATAAGACATCCTTCAACTTGATCACAATATTCTTACCCCAACTGAGATCGAGGCTTTCAAGATGATTGAGTTAGCCCGTATACAAAACAAGTATCTCACACGTGAAAATATTTTGTTGAAGGAGCATATCATCGCATTCAAGGGCATTATCCGCAAGTTGGAGGACCTCCTATGCTCGATGTGTGACTATCCATCATCAACAACTCCACCTTCTTCACCAACAAAGAAGAACTGAGTATCTGGTATGGGCACTCCCCTTGGCAACTGCAAAGCTTGGGGGAGGTGCCTCGGTATCGTATCACCATCACTTTTATCTTTACCATTTTTCTTAGTTCGATCCTTTTGGTAATATTTTGATCTAGTAGCATAAAGTTTTAGTATGATCTAGTTGTGAGTTTTGCTTTATGATCCTTCTATGTAATCGAGTCAGTGAGCTATATATATAATAAAGATTAGTGTTGAGTGAAGGGCTTGATTATTTTGCCATAATCTTGAGTGAGTAAAAGAAAAGAGAAAGAAATAAAAGAAACAAAGATATCATATGGATCTTATGGAGAGTAATGAGCTCACATAGAAAGAGTATGATGAATAAAAGTGGTTGAGAGTTGACAAACATAGTTTTGGTCATCGTTGCAATTAATAGGAAGTAATAAAGAAAGATAGGTCTTCACATATAAATACACTATCTTGGACATCTTTTATGATTGTGAGCACTCATTAAAATATGACATGCTAAAGATTTGACATTGGACAAGGAAGACAACATAATGGGTTATGTTTTCTTACATCTAAGATAAATTATATTGTCATGGATCATCCAACATGATTGAGCTTGCCTTTCCCCCTCATGCTAGCCAAATTCTTTGCACCAAGTAGAGATACTACTTGTGCTTCCAAACACCCTTAAACCAGTTTTGCCATGAGAGTCCACCATACCTACCTATGGATTGAGTAAGATCCCTCAAGTAAGTTGTCATTGGTGCAAGCAATAAAAATTGCCCTCTAAATATGTATGACTTATTAGTATGGGAGAAAATAAGCTTTATACGATCGTGTGATATGGAAGAAATAAAAGCGAGGGACTACATAATAAAGGTCCATATCACAAGTGGCAATATAAAGTGACGTTCTTTCGCATTAAGATTTTGTGCATCCAACCATAAAAGCGCATGACAACCTTTGCTTCCCTCTGCGAAGGGCCTATCTTTTACTTTTATCTCCTACCTTACATAAGAGTCATGGTGATCTTCACCCTTCCTTTTTACATTTTATCTTTTGGCAAGCACAACATG
This sequence comes from Triticum aestivum, assembly GCF_018294505.1. Classification (NCBI taxonomy): domain Eukaryota; kingdom Viridiplantae; phylum Streptophyta; class Magnoliopsida; order Poales; family Poaceae; genus Triticum; species Triticum aestivum. The sequence continues at coordinate 251,192,583 of NC_057812.1, forward strand.
TTGGAAAGATCCTGGTATATATGGCTATTTGGATGTGAGTTTTCATGAACTATTATTATTGACATTACCCTTGAGGTAAAACGTTGGGAGGCAAAACTATAAGCCCCTATCTTTCTCTGTGTCCGATTAAAACTCCATACCCATAAGTATTGTGTGAGTGTTAGCAATTGTGAAGGACTATATGATAGTTGAGTATGTGGACTTGCTGAAAAGCGCTTATATTGTAACACCCTCGATGCGACTATAGCTCCCACGTGGCGAGGCACGACTTAGAGACATAATCGCATTGAAGGCATATGTCGCAAGTTAGGCAATCTTCACAACATCCCATGTAATATAAATAATAAAGGGGAGATAACATAGTTGGCTTACACTCACCACGTCAATCAAGTACATAAGTAACATTACATCATCCAAACACTCATGGCCCGACTACGGCGCCAAAATAAAAGAGAACCCAACATGCGAAAACGGTCCCAATCACCCCCAACTGGGCACCACTACTGATCATCGGGAAAGGAAACATAGTAACGTTGAGAGTCTTCGTCGAACTCCCACTTGAGCTCATACGCGTCTCCTGGAGCGGAAACATCAGGCCCTGCATCTGGTGTAATAGTAATCTGTGAGCCACAGGGACTCAGCAATCTCGCACCCTCGTGATTAAGACTATTTAAGCTTATAGGTAAGGCAAGGTAAATATAGGTGGAGCTGCAGCAAGCGACTAGCAAATATGGTGGCTAACTTATTCGCAAAAGAGAGCGAGAAGAGGAGGCAAAGCACGAGCGAGAAACTAAAGAGCAACCCGCGCAAACATTACTCCAACACCGTGTCCGCTTCCCGGACTCCGCCGAGAAGAGGCCATCACGGTAACACACTCAGTTGATTCATTTTAATTAAGTTAAGGTTCAAGTTATCTACAACCGGACATTAACAAATTCCCATCTGCCCATAACCGCGGGCACAGCTTTCGAAAGTTCAAATCCCTGCAGGGGAGTCCCAACTTAGCCCATGACAAGCTCTCACGGTCAACGAAGGAATAGACCTCCTCCCAAGATGTTCCGATTAGACTCGGTATCTCGGTAATTCAAGACACTTCGACAGGTTAAAAAAAGACCAGCAACACCGCCCGAATGTGCCGACAAATCCTGATAGGAGCTGCACATATCTCTTTCTCAGGGCACACTCAGATTGTCCTAGGTACGGGTAGGCCAGCCCAGAGTTGCCCCTGGTGGACACCGGTAGCTGACAGGTGGACCAACACTCAGAGGAGCACTGGCCCGGGGGGGTTAAAATAATGATGACCCTTGAGTCTGCAGAACCCAAGGGAAAGAAAAGGGCTAGGTGGCAAATGGTAAAACCAAGGTTGGGCATTGCTGGAAAAGCTTTAATCAAGGCGAACTATCAAGGGGTTCCCATTATAACCCAACCGCGTAAGGAACGCAAAATCCGAGAACATAACACCGATATGATGGAAACTAGGGCGGCAAGAGTGGAACAAAACACTAGGCGAGAGGCCAAGCCTTCCACCCTTTACCAAGTATATAGATGCATTAAGATAACATAGCAATATAATGATATCCCAACAAGTAAATAAAAGATGTTCCAACAAGGAACGGCCTTCAATCTTCACCTGCAACTAGCAACGCTATAAGAGGGGCTGAGCAAAGCGGTAACATAGCCAAACAACGGTTTGCTAGGACAATGGTGGGTTAGAGGTTTGACATGGCAATATGGGAGGCTTGCAAGCAAGTGGTAGGCATCGTAGCATTGGCATAGCAAAAGAGCGAGCAAACTAGCATAGCAAAGATAGTAGTGATTTCGAGGGTATGATCATCTTGCCTGCACAGTTGTCAGAGTTGACTGGATCCTCGAAAGCAAACTCAACGGGCTCCTCGTTAGAGAACTCGTCTCCCGGCTCTACCCAAACAATACAAACAAGCAACAAGGACACAATCAACCACGTGCAAGAATCAAGCAATATGATGCAATGATGATATGTTATGCGGGATGCGATGCGGGATGCAAAATGCAAGATATGACAGGAAATGCATGAACCTGGCCTCAACTTGGAAATCCAAGTGTGCCACTGGAAATATGAGATGAAATCACTTGAAAATGATATAAAGAACGCCGGAATCGGAGTTACGGTTTGGAAATGACAAGCGATTCAAAAATGACACCGGTCTGCGATTTACAGCAAGTAGGCATCTAAATGCAATGAGATGAACATGCTACAGCACCCAAACATGACAACAAAATACATGGCAGGGATGTACACAAGATGCTTAACAAAAGTTTAGCACTGAGCTACGGCCAAATCATCCATTAACAGGTTCAAACAAGCATGGCAAAAATGCATATGACAAACAGATCTCAGACTTAGTGAAATTAACACTTGTCTGGAATTTCAGATCAGGTAGCCCTCTTCGGATAAACAAAACTACATGCTACAGGACCTGAACATGGCAAAGTAAAGCATGGCATGGAGCTACTCAAAGATCTTAACAAAAGTCCCTTAGTGACCTTGAGCCAAAAGGAATCAGAAAATACAATTGCAAGCATGTGAACATAGCAAAAACATAATCAGTTTTCAGAGTTGGTGAAAAACTGACACATGCTGAAATATAACTCAAGTAGGCATGTTTACGAGCTTGATGCACTCACTACGGTGCAAGTCATGGCAAGACAAGCATACGTCCATCAAGAAGGCACAAAATACAAGCTAGACATGGCAAGAACAATAGCATAGCATGCACGGATCAACTACAACATCATAGGCAAAATTGCAAACAAGTTGACAATCTGCCAAGATTCACAAAATAGCAAAAGTAGAGCTCGATTGACTCAAGTTATGGTGCTCCATAATTGCAAACAAAGACATGGATGGATAGAGCACTACAATATTAACAAAACATCCTTACTTACCATCCTCAAAAGAGGCACGGATCACTAGGAAACAACATGAACATATGGCATCATGAGATAAACAGCTGCAGGACTTAGTGAAATTACTAAGTCCCTGAAAACAGAATTAGCAAGTGCACCACTTTGCAAGCTTGCACAAGTCACCACACACATCCTAAAAATACATGGGTTGCACCTCTGGAAAGATGACAAAACCCTTAACAAAACACGTGTAGAGCATCAGGGCATATCATGCACACATTAATCATGGCAAAAATGACAAAAAGCTAAATGGAGTAGCAGATCTGACAATTATCTCAAGTAGCCTTCTGCCAACAGCATTTCGGGCATAAAGATGAACTCAAATGAAAATGATGCAATGTAATAAAATGATGTACTCTCTGAGTTGAACATTTTGATATGCTATATGCATGAATCGGAGCTACGGATGCAAAGTTACGGAGCTACGAACATGGCAACTTGGATCTGAGAAAACTGGGACTTACACGAAAATACTACCTCTCTCAGATCTAGGGTTTCACGGAACCCGAGGCGGCGGCGGATCACTGTAGCACGAAGGGGACGAGGACGATGGACCGCGATGGTATGAGGTCACCGGTGGCCGGGGGCGGCGGCGCAGGGGCCGCGGCGGCCGGATCTTGCGGCGCCGGAGGCACTGGGCGGCGGCGTCGACGAGGAGGCGGGGCGGCAAGCTGCGGCGGGGCGGCAAGCTGCGGCAGCGCGGTGGCGATGCGGCAGCGGTGGGGCGGCGGCGATGCGGCAGCATCAGGGCGGCGGCGCGCGCCGGCCGGGCGGGGCCGAGCGCGAGGAGGCGGGCGAGGTAGCGGGGAGGCGGCGGCCGGGCCCGGGAGGGCCTCCCGCGGGCCGGGCGGGCCGCGGTGGTGATGGCGCTGGCGGCGCCACGTGGCGAGTGCTGAGAGGGCGCGGGCGGCTGCAGACGTTGTCCAGCCCGCTCCGGACACGTCCGGCGGCGGCGGTGGATGGATCTAGGGTTAGGGGGGAGAGTGGAACCGCGAGTTTGAAGGAGGGGGTCTATATATAGGCATAGATGGAGCTAGGAGAGTCCAAATGAGGTGCGATTTTCGGCCACGCGATCGTGATCGAACGCTCTAGATGATGGAGCAGAGTTAGGTGGGTTTTGGGCCAAATTGGAGGGGTGTTGGGCTGCAATACACACGAGGCCTTTTCGGTCCCTCGGTTAACCGTTGGAGTATCAAACAAAGTCCAAATGATACGAAACTTGACAGGCGGTCTACCGGTAGTAAACCAAGCCCGCTTGGCAAGTCCCGGTCCAATCCGGAAATGTTTAATCCCCACACACGAAAGAAAGCTAGAAAAGACCACCAGAGGAGAACGAAGCGCCGGAATGCAAAACGGACAACGGGGAAAAAGCTCGAATGCATGAGACGAACACGTATGCAAATGCAATGCACATAATGACATGATATGAGATGCATGACAGCGATAACAACAAACGGAGACAAATAACCCGAACCCGAGAAAATAAAATAACTTAACACCGGAAACGACAAGATTTGGAGTACAAATAGGGAAAGTTACATCCGGGGTGTTACATATATTGACTCTTTCCTATGTTATGATAAATTGCAATTGCTCCAATGACTGAGATTATAGTTTGTTAGTTGTCAGTGAAGTTTATGATTCATACTTGAAATTGTGATTGAATTGTTACTCTAGCATAAGAGATCATATGACAAGAATTATATAAATTGTTGTTCTAAGAATGATCATGATGCCCTCATGTCCGTATTTTATTTTTATCGACACCTCTATCTCTAAACATGTGGACATATTTTTCGATTTCGGCTTTCGCTTGAGGACAAGCGAGGTCTAAGCTTGGGGGAGTTGATACGTCCATTTTGCATCATGCTTTTATATCGATATTTATTGCATTATGGGCTGTTATTACACATTATGTCACAATACTTATGCATATTCTCTCTTATTTTACAAGGTTTACATAAAGAGGGAGAATATCGGCAGCTGGGATTCTAGGCTGGAAAAGGAGCAAATATTAGAGACCTATTCTGCACAGGTCCAAAAGTTCTGAAACTTCACAGAAGTCATTTTCAAAATATATAAAAAATACTGAGCGCAAGAAGTTCCAGAGGGGGGGCACACCCTGGCCACGAGTGTGGGGGGCGCGCCCTATCCCCCTGGGCGCGCCGCCCTGCCTCATGGGCCCCTTGGTGGCCCTCCGATGCCCATCTTCTACTATATGGAGTCTTTCATTGAGGAAAAAATCATAGGCAAGCTTTCGGGACGAGACTCCGCCGCCACGAGGCGGAACCTTGGCGGAACCAATCTAGGGCTCTGGCGGAGCTGTTCTGTCGGGGACACTTCCCTTCGGGAGGGGGAAATCATCGCCATCGTCATCACCAATGATCCTCTCATTGGGAGGAGGTCAATCTTCATCAACATCTTCACCAGCACCATCTCCTCTCAAACCCTAGTTCATCTCTTGTATCCAATTCTTGTCTCCAAGTCTGGGATTGGTACCTGTGGGTTGCTAGTAGTGTTTATTACTCCTTGTAGTTGATGCTAGTTGGTTTATTTGGTTGAAGATCTTATGTTCAGATCCTATATGCATATTAATACCCCTCTGATTATGAACATGAATATGCTTTGTAAGTAGTTACGTTTGTTCCTGAGGACATGGGAGAAGTCTTGCTATTAGTAGTCATGTGAATTTGGTATTCATTCGATATTTTGATGAGATGTATGTTGTCTCTCCTCTAGTGGTGTTATGTGAACGTCGACTACATGACACTTCACCATTATTTGGGCCTAGAGGAAGGCATTGGGAAGTAATAAGTAGATGATGGGTTGCTAGAGTGACAGAAGCTTAAACCCTAGTTTATGCGTTGCTTCGTAAGGGGCTGATTTGGATCCATATGTTTCATGCTATGGTTAGGTTTACCTTAATACTTCTGTTGTAGTTGCGGATGCTTGCAATAGAGGTTAATCATAAGTGGGATGCTTGTCTAAGTAAGGACAACACCCAAGCACCAGTCCACCCACATACCAGATTATCAAAGTACCGAACGCGAATCATATGAACGTGATGAAAACTAGCTTGACGATATTCCCATGTGTCCTCGGGAGCGCTTTTCTCTATATAAGAATTTGTCCAGGCTTGTCCTTTGCCACAAAAAGGATTGGGCCACCTTGCTGCACTTTATTTACTTTTGTTACTTGTTGCTCGTTACAAATTATCTTATCACAAAACTATCTTTTACCTATAATTTCAGTGCTTGCAAAGAATACCTTGCTGAAAACCGCTTATCATTTCCTTCTGCTCCTCGTTGGGTTCGACAGTCATACTCATCGAAAGGACTACGATAGATCCCCTATACTTGTGGGTCATCACTCATCCTCGAGTAGGTAAATGATAAAAACAAAATTTTTGATGTGGAATGCTTTCTAGAATATTCTTCAATGTATTTTTCTCTATTTTGACATGTATGTTCTGATCCAAAAGATTCAAGATAAAAGTCTATTGTTGACATAAAAATAGTAATACTCCAACTATGCTAATCAAGCAATTATGTCTTATCAAAATACCATAGCCAAAGAAAACTTATAGCCAAAGAAAACTTATCTCTACAAAGTCATATAGTTTGGCCATGCTTCATTTTCGTCACACAAAATGCTCTCATCATGCACAACCCCGATGACAAGCCAAGCAATTGTTTCATACTTAGCCTTTTCAAACTCTTTCAACTTTTACGCAATATATGAGCGCGAGCCATGGACATAGCACTATGGGTGGAATAGAATATGATGATTGAGGTTGTGTGAGAAGACAAAAAGGGAGAAATTCTCACATTGACGCGGCTAATCGATGGGCTATGGAGATGCCCGGCGATTGATGTCAATGCAAGGAGTAGGGATTGACATGCAACAGATGCACTAGAGCTATAAATATATGAAAGATCATCAAAGAAACTAAGTGGGTGTGCTTCCAACTCGCTTGCTCACGAAGACCTAGGGCATTTGAGGAAACCCATCATTGGAATATACAAGCCAAGTTCTATAATGAAAAATTCCCACTAGTTTATGAAAGTGACAACATAGGAGACCCTCTATCATGAAGATCATGGTGCTACTTTGAAGCACAAGTGTGGAAAAGGATAGTAACATTGTCCCTTCTCTCTTTTTCTCTCTTTTTTTATTTGGGCCTTCATTTTTTGGCCTCTTTTCTCTTCTTTTTTTCGTCCGGAGTCTCATCCCGACTTGTGGGGGAATCATAGTCTCCATCATCCTTTCCTCACTGGGACAATGCTCTAATAATGATGATCATCACACTTCTTTTTACTTACAACTCAATACTTAGAACAAAATATGACTCTATGTGAATGCCTCCGGCGGTGTACCGGGATATGCAATGAATCAAGAGTGACATGTATGAAAATTATGAACGGTGGCTTTGCCACAAATACGATGTCACCTACATGATCATGCAAAGCAATATGACAATGATGATGCGTGTCATAATAAATGGAACGGTGGAAAGTTGCATGGCAATATATCTCGGAATGGCTATGGAAATGCCATAATAGGTAGGTATGGTGGATGTTTTGAGGAAGATATTAGGAGGCTTACGTGTGATAGAGCGTATCATATCACGGGGTTTGGATGCACCGGCGAAGTTTGCACCAACTCTCAAGGTGAGAAAGGGCAATGCACGGTATCGAAGAGGCTAGCAATGATGGAAGGGTGAGAGTGCGTATAATCCATGGACTCAACATTAGTCATAAAGAACTCACATACTTATTGCAAAAATCTACAAGTCATCAAAACCAAGCACGACGTGCATGCTCCTAGGGGGATAGATTGGTAGGAAAAGACCATCGCTCGTCCCCGACCGCCACTCATAAGGAAAGCAATCAAAGAACACCCCATGCTTCAAATTTGTCACATAACGTTTATCATACGTGCATGCTATGGGACTTTCCAACTTCAACACAAGTATTCATCAATTTCACAATTACTCAACTAGCAAACCTCTAATATTACCACCTTTATATCTCAAAACAATCTATCAACCATCCAACTTCTCTTAGCATTTAAAATTTATAACCAAAGTGAATTACCATGCTATTCTAAAGGACTCTCAAAATGATATAAGTGAAGCATGAGAGATCAATTATTTCTATAAAATAGAACCACCGCCGTGCTCTAAAAGATATAAGCGAAGCACTAGAGCAAAAATTATCCAACTCAAAAGATATAAGTGAAGCACATAGAGTATTCTAATAAATTCCAATTAATGTGTGTGTCTCCCCAAATGTGTGTACAGCAAGGATGATTGTGGTAAACTAAAAAGCAAAGACTCAAATCATACAAGACGCTCCAAGCAAAACACATATCATGTGGTGAATAAAAATATAGCTCCAAGTAAAGTTACTGATGAACGAAGACAAAAGAGGGGATGCCTTCCGGGGCATCCCCAAGCTTAGGCTTTTTGGTGTCCTTGTATTTTACCTTGGGGTGCCTTGGGCATCCCCAAGCTTAGGCTCTTGCCAATCCTTGTTCCATAATCCATCAAATCTTTATCCAAAACTTGAAAACTTCACAACACAAAACTTAAAAGAAAATCTTCGTGAGCTCCGTTAGTAAAAGAAAACAAACCACCACTTCAAGGTACTGTAATGAACTCATTATTTATTTATATTGGTGTTAAACCTACTGTATTCTAACTTTTATATGGTTCATAAACTCTATTACTAGCCATAGATTCATCAAAATAAGCGAACAACACACGAAAAACAGAATCTGTCAAAAACAGAACAGTATGTAGTAATCTCTATCAAACGCATACTTATGGAGCCCCAAAAATTCTAAAATAAATTTTTGGACGTGAGTAATTTATCTATTAATCATCTGCAAAAAAATTAACTAAATAACACTCTCCAATAAAAAAATGGCAGCAATTCTCGCGAGCGCTAAAGTTTCTGTATTTTATAGCAAGATCAAAAAGACTTTCCTCAAGTCTCCCAACGGTTCTACTAGGCACAAACACTAATTAAACAAAAAAACAACCAAAACAGATGCTAGATAAATTATTTATTACTAACATCAAGGAAAAATATTGGGTTGTCTCCCAACCAGCGCTTTTCTTTAAAGCCTTTTAGCTAGACAAAAGATTTCAATGATGCTCACATGAAAGACAAGAATTGAAGCACAAAGAGAGCATCATAAAACACGTGACAAACACATATAAGTCTAACATACTTCCTATGCATAGGCATCTTATAGTCAAACAAATTATCAAGGCAAGCAAAGCATATGCAAGGAAACGGAAAGAAACAATAGCATCCTCAACATAACGGGAGGTAATTTAGTAACATGAAAATTCTACAACCATATTTTCCTCCCTCATAATAATTACATGTAAGATCATAAGCAAATTCAACAATATAGCTATCACATAAAATATTCTCAAAATGATCCACATGCATGCAAAGTTGACACTCTTCCGAAATAGTGGGATTAACATTAACTAAAGTCATGACCTCTCCAAACCCACTTTTATCAAAAACTTCATAAGATTGAACATTCTCCAAATATGTGGGATCTAAAGTTGACACTCTTCCAAACCCACTTTCAATATTATTGCAAACATTATTATCAATCGCATATTCATCATGGGGCTTAAATATATTTTCTAGATCATAAGAAGAATCACCCCAATCATGATCATTGCAACAAATAGTAGTCATAGCAAAACTAGCATCCCCAAGCTTAGGGTTTTGCATATTATAAGCACAATTGACATTAGTAGAATTTATACTATGATCATTGCAATCATGCTTTCTATTCAAAGATCCATCGTGAATCACTCCATAAAGTACTTCATCACAATTTTCAGATTCACGAATTTCAAGCAAAACTTCATAAAGATAATCTAGTGCACAAAACTCACTAGCAATAGGTTCATCATAACTGGATCTCTTAAAAAGATTAGCAAGAGGATGAGGATCCATAGATCTTAGGTTCTCTGTTTAGTAATAAATAAACAACTTATTCCAACCAAACGAGCAAACGAGCCAAGTAAGACATCAAAGCAAATGGAAAGACAAACAGAAGAAGGGCGGATAAAATGGCAAGGGTGAAGTGGGGGAGAGGAAAATGAGAGGCAAATGGCAAATAATATAATGTGAAGGGTAAGAGTTGTGATGGGTACTTGGTATGTCTTGACTTGGCGTAGATCACCCCGGCAACGGCACCAGAAATCCTTCTTGCTACCTCTTGAGCATGTGTTGGTTTTCCCTTGAAGAGGAAAGGGTGATGCAGCAAAGCAGCGTAAGTATTTCCCTCAGTTTTTAAGAACCAAGGTATCAATCCAGTAGGAGACCACGCGCGAGTCACCTCGTACCTACACAAATAAATAAGAACCTCGCAACCAACGCGATAAAGGGGTTGTCAATCCCTTCACGGCCACTTGCAAGAGTGAGATCTGATAGAGATAATAATAATAAGATAACTATTTTTGGTATTTTTATGATATAGATTGAAAGTAAAGATTGCAAAATAAGATAGATTGGAAACTTTTATAATGGAGAATAGACCCGGGGGCCATAGGTTTCACTAGTGGCTTCTCTCAAGATAGCATAGGTATTACGGTGGGTGAACAAATTACTTTCGAGCAATTGATATAAAAGTGAATAATTATGAGAATATCTAGGTATGATCATGTATATAGGCATCACGTCCATGACTAGTAGACCGACTCCTACCTGCATCTACTACTATTCTCCACACATCGACCGCTATCCAGCATGCATCTAGAGTATTAAGTTCATAAGAACAGGGTAACGCTTTAAGCAAGATGACATGATGTAGAGGGATAAACTCATGCAATATGATATAAACCCCATCTTTTTATCCTTGATGGCAACAATACAATACGTGTCGTTTCCCTTTCTGTCACTGGGATCGAGCACCGCAAGATTGAACCCAAAGCTAAGCACTTCTCCCATTGCAAGAAAGATCAATCTAGTAGGCCAAACCAAACTGATAATTCAAAGAGACTTGCAAATATAACCAATCATACATAAAATAATTCAGAGAAGATTCCAATATTGTTCATAGATAATCTTGATCATAAACCCACAATTCATCGGATCTCGACAAACCCACCGCAAATGAAGATTACATCGAATAGATCTCCAAGAGAATCTAGGAGAACTTTTTATTGAGATCCAAAGAGAGAGAAGAAGCCATCTAGCTAATAACTATGGACCCGAAGGTCTGAGGTAAACTACTCACACATCATCCGAGGGGCCATGGAGTTGATGTAGAGGCCCTCCGTGATCAATGCCCCCTCCGGCGGAGCTCCTGAAAAGGCCCCAAGATGGGATCTCTTGGGTACAGAAGGTTGCGGCGGTGGAAATAGGGTTTCGTGGTGCTCTTGGATGTTTTCAGGGTACGTAGGTATATATAGGAGGAAGAAGTAGGTCGGTGGAGCCATGAGGGGCCCACGAGGGGGAGGGCGCGCCCAGGGGGTAGGCACTCCCCCTGCCTCGTGGCCTGCTCGTTGGTTGCTTGACGTCCACTCCAAGTCCTCTGGATCACGTTTGTTTCGAAAATCACGCTCCCAAAGGTTTCATTCCGTTTGGACTCCGTTTGATATTCCTTTTCTACGAAACACTGAAATAGGCAAAAAAAAAACAGCAATTTGGGTTGGGCCTCTGGTTAATAGGTTAGTCCCAAAAATAATATAAAAGTGTATAAATAAGCCCATTAAACATCCAAAACAGAATATATAATAGCATGGAATAATAAAAAATTATAGATTCGTTGGAGACGTATCAGGGACCAGAAAAAGAAGGAGAGAGAGAGAGATCTAATCTCGGACGGGCTCCCGCCCCTCCGCCACCATGGAGGCCAAGGACCATAGGGAAACCCTTCTCCCATCTAGGGGGAGGTCAAGGAAGAAGAAGAAGGAGGGGGCTCTCTCCCCCTCTCTCCCGGTGGCATCGGAACACCGCCGAGGCCATCATCGTGACGACGATCTACACCAACAACTTTGCCGTCGTAATGACCAACTCTCTCCCCCTCTATGCAGTGGTGTAACACCTCTCCTCCCTGTTGTAATCTCTACTTGAACATGGTGCTCAACGCTATATATTATTTCCCAATGATGTATGGCTATCCTATGATGTTTGAGTAGATCCATTTTGTCCTATGGGTTAATTGATGGTCATGATTGGTTTGAGTTGTATTGTTTATTATTGGTGCTGTCCTATGGTGCTCTTCGTGTCGCGCAAGCGTGAGGGATCCCCGCTGTAGGGTTTGCAATATGTTCATGATTTGCTTATGGTGGGTTCCTAGAGTGACAGAAGCTTAAACTCAAGTAAGTAGGTTATTTGCGTATGGGAGTAAAGAGGACTTGATACTTTAATGCTATGGTTGGGTTTTACCTTAATGGTCTTTAGTAGTTACGGATGTTTGCTAGAGTCCCAATCATGAGTGCATATGATCCAAGGAGAGAAAGTATGTTAGCTTATGCCTCTCCCTCATATAAAATTGCAATAATGATTACCGGTCTAGTTATCAATTACCTAGGGACAAATAACTTTCTTGTGACAAAAAGCTCTCTACTAAAACTAACTTAGTTATGTCTTTTCTAAACAACACCTATCTTTTATTTACATGTTCCTTATTATCTTGAAAACCTATCCTATCACACCTACAAAGTACTTCTAGTTTCATACTTGTTCTAGGTAAAACGAACATTAAGCGTGCCTAGAGTTGTATCGGTGGTCGATAGAACTTGAGGGAATATTTGTTCTACCTTTAGCTCCTCGTTGGGTTCGACACTCTTACTTATCGAAAGAGGCTACAACTGATCCCCTATACTTGTGGGCTATCAAGACCTTTTTCTGGCGCCGTTGTTGGGGAGCAATAGCGTGGGGTGAATATTCTCGTGTGTGCGTGTTTGCTTTATCACTAAGTAGATTCTATTTGTTGTTCTAAGTTGTTCTCTATCTTTAGTTATGGATATGGAACACGAAATACCAAAAAAATTAGGTGTACTTGCTACTCATGGAGATGGGGAACCTCCTAAAACCCTCGATGCTCATTATGTGAAAGATATTATGCACTACTTTAATAATCTTGAGAAAACCCCATTCAATAATATAATGGGAAACACGTTGGATCAACATGAATACTTTAGGGATTATCCACTACTGCAGGATGGTCCAAACATGACAGTCGAATCTGAGACCCTTCGACAAAACTGTGTGCGATGCATCAATCACAAACGATGATGTAATAAAATCGTCAAAAAAGATGCAAAACGTTTGCGATGGCGGCAACATCAAACACGGTTCATATTAGATTTGTGTGTGCGATGAGTGGCAAATGGTTAATCCAAAAGAACTATTTGCGATGATGCAAAACAACAGAAACGGGCAGCCAAATGAGGGTGTGTGCGATATACGGGATACAGTTCACTAGGATGGACTGTGTGTGATTAGGCAACACAATGGAAACGGTTCAACTAAACAAGATGTGTGTGATACGCGGCAAACAGGTCCGTAATCAGAAATGTGTGCGAAGACCAATAATAACACGGATGATTGCTGCTAATAAGCCGTGTGATTTGCTCTGTCTACAGAAGAATAACATGTATATATATATATAACTGAAATAAACATCCAATTACATAAGTGACTATACAGATCATTCGCACACACCTCAATAAACAATTGCATGAATTCTAAAGTAGGAGAAACGATCGTCTAGTCATCTACTTCTTGTGACGCTCCCGCCACTGCTCTGTGGCTTGATCCCTTGTCTGGGGCAGGAAGAAGACAGTTCCTCATGTCAACGATCCGCCTATACATCTCATAGCTTGTGTACGCGTCCTTGCCCACGTACTTGACGTGTTGTTCATCCAGTCTCTCATGCCAAACACTGTGCCAGGCATTCTTGTCCTTCTTGCTCTCATCCTTCATCTTCATGTAGTAGGGGTCGATGATGGCTGAGGCGAGGTCAACCAGGGAGTTCAGTTTGTTGTTGTTGCTGCCCCGAACCTTGTACTGGTGTTGGATGTTGACAAGATTCGGGCATTTCAAGCCCGAAACCTTGAGCGCTTTTAGATCATTGGTGGTGTCCACCGTAGCAAAACTATAGTCGGAGTTGTTGATAAACCTGGAGAAACACTCGCAAGGCCTTGTGGCCAGGTGGTAGTGGTAGACAAGGACATCATGTCGCATGCACAACTGGGCAACGACAACCTTCTGATCGTGCCAAGCACGACCGATGGTGTACTCGAGGTCGAAGCTGACCACTTGGTACGTGTCCTTGGCAAGGAACTGCTCCATAGTTTGGATGGAGATCTCCACCGAGACCGAATCATTCGTGTACACCACCGAGAGGGCCTTCCTCCCTCACGTGGGTGTCCACTACGTGATGCGTGGTGAACTGCCCGCCGTTGTCGTCGTCGGCCGCTGGGAGCACCATTGGAACCGCTGGATGTCCTCTCTGTATGTGTCGTCGTGGGTGTGCTTATTGTGTCGTGTGACGCGAGAGATTAAGGTAAATGTCCACAGGAATAAATGGGGCCAGGCGGCCAGGATTGTCGGCACGTCCGCATGGTAGTTTTTGCAGCAGGTAACTGCATCGTCGCGTTGTGCCCGGCGCAACCGCATGCACACGAACGTGCGTGATCATGCGCCGGCCCCAAACACTAGCAGCACACGTGAAGGGACAAGGGAAGAGCACCCAGAGGGACGCGAGAGCAGAGCGCGCGCGGCAGGATGCGAGCAGAGCACGCCGCGGCCGCCTCAACCGCAAGCAACCACACGCATAGAGCGGCTGAACACACGGGAATGGTCGCCTACAAGCCGGCCGACAGTTGCGTTGCTGCGTAGTGAGCGGCCGTGTGCTACTACCTCCGTCTTGGTCTATAGTCCCCTTTATATTTTGTGCCATACTTTGCCCTTAAATTTAACCAACAAAATGTTAATGCATGCTAAAAAAATTATATAATTGGAAACTATGTTCAAATACGAATCTGACTATATAATCTTTGGCGACATGCATTCGTATTTTATTAGTTAAATCCTACTTATAAACCAGGACGACGGTATAGTAGGTATTAAATGTAAACATTTTTTTATTAACCGTATGTGTACGTGGCCTTTTGTCCTCGCGCGTCTTGTCACCCCGCTGCCACAGACAGCATACAGCGCAAGCTTGCGAGGCGCGCGGGGGCGTTCTTTTGGCCAAACATTGGCTTGAAGTGGCGCCAATGAATCGTCGGTTAGCCCGTTCCCGTGCAACCTCGAAAGTTCCCGCGCAAGCTTCCTTCCTGACTCAGTGAAATCCCCCAAAGTCCCAATGCTTATCGGCCTGCTATATAAACCCTCACGGCCGGCGAGTCCTACGTCGCATTTTCCCCTCCCTCCCTGTAGCTTACCTCGTCTGCTTCTCCCATAATCGCCAATGGCACCGGTCCATCATCGTTGCTCAGCCACTCCGCTGTCATCAGAGGACAGCTCCAGCTGGGAGGATAAAATGCGGCGGCGGTGCAGTCCCCGACGTAGTGTAGTGCGCGTGGCGTCCTTGTTGGGTGTGCGCGGAGCACCCACCACACGCTCCACCATCGCTGCCCGTCGACAGCTGTTGCCGGCCGCCGTTGCCGCCACCCCATTGCCGGCCACTGTGGCCATCACCCGCTCCGCCACCACGGCCCGAAGGCGGGAGGTGGTGGTCGTGGCCGCCACCCCATCATCGACCGCCGTGGCCGCCAGCCCACCGCCGACCGCCGGGGTCATCACCCGCTCCGCCATCGCTGCTAGAAGGCGGGGGAGGACATGGAGGCGCGCACGTGCGTCAGCGACCTTACGCGCTACACCGAGTTCCTGCTGGAGTAGGAGCAGCGCCTCGTCGAGCATGCAAAGAGCCTTACCGCCGCCATGGCCACGGCACATGCCGCCTCAAAGGCAAGGAATCGGGAGATGTACGAGGAGAACCACCGCTTCGAGAGGGGTCGTCTGGTGCGGCAGAGGGCGTTCGAGGTGAGCATCACTGAAGGTGCATCAGCGGAAGGCACCATATTGCAGTTGTCCAGCTCGTCGGTAGGCTCCTCCTCCCCTGCCTCTTACTGAGCGCGCTCGAGAGAGGAGAGGCTGCCGGAAGTAGTACAAAGCCCCTCCGTAGTAGTAGTAGTAGTAGTAGTAGTAGTAGTAGTAGTAGTAGTAGTATTTAGGGGCTATTTTGTTCTGTTCATCTGACTGTAGATGTGGTGGAACTGCACAACGTACTTAAAATTAGCTAGTATATATAGTTGAACTAGCTATTTCAGTACGTGGTTGGCAACAATTGGGGAAAAGTTTGGTCGGTTCAGCTGTCATGTTGAACTGTTTGTATAAAGAAGGACTGCTTAATCTATGAATGAAATGTATGCTTAATTACTGAATTTTAGTTGCAAAAATTAGATAGTGCTAGTGATTTTTAGCTGCATATTTTGACAAATCGCAGTGTTACATGGTTGAAAAATGGCAATGTTACTAGATCAACAAAGGTCAATCTTTCCAGTTTGACAAATGGAAAGATACCCAATATGACAAATGCAAATCTTACCAAATTGTTTGTGAGTGGTTGCACAAGGGTCATCCAAAACAACTATTTGTGTTGAAGGGATGCACAAATCCTGCTCGGCACATTTTCCCTTGGCTTCCTGGGGAAGCTGCCGGTTTGCATACGGGTGTTCTAACTAAAATGTTTGCAATGAGTGTTCTATATTTAAAAACCATTGACGTTTTTTCAAAAGAAAATCGTTTGATAAGTCTGTACATTAAGAGAGAAAAACGCAAGTTCTTTCAAACCATATCTTTCATGCAGTCACACTGCGAATTTATATTCATATGATCGAGATACAGTATTAAACCCAAAAAAACTATTTCCGACGGCGGCGGAGGCGGCGTGCTGCGCCGTCGTTGTTGTTGTCGTCCTCCGGGAAGCCATTGTTGAAGTCTTCAAGGCAGCATAGAATGTTCTTGACTTGTAAATTAAACATGATGTCGTCGCGCGATCGACGGGCAGGGCGCGGGAGGATGGCAACTGGCTGCGCTGAGAGGTAGAGGTCGACAGTGGAGTCCCAATGCCACCGAGGGGGCGTGCACACGGGCACGGGTGCAGCGGGTGCAGCCAAAGGCACGGGGACTGACGCCGCGGTGGGTGGAGGGGCGCGCACGGGCACTGGCACGGGCGCTGGCGCTGGCATGTACATGGGCTCACGTGGGTCCGCGGAGACCTTGGTGACGCTCGTGGCCTCTAGCTCTGCGATAGTGCTCGGCGACAAGCCCATCAATGCTACGGGGATGGTCGCTGGTGAGGGCGCGGGGATGGGCGATGGGACAGGAGCGGGGGCAGCAACCGCCGCGGCTAGCTCGTTCAGGGCCATGTCCATGAGGCCCCATTCCTCCTTATTTTCTATCTCCTCCGGCTCGGAGTCGACTTCACCAAACTTGAAGACTAGTGGCAGATGATCCTTCTGTCCCATGGTGTTGGTGGAGGTCTGCGGGAGGGAGGGAAGTGGGAGGTGAACAGTAAGGCCGCCCATATTAAACATCGGCTCGAGCGCCATTAATGGAGAGGAAGGCAGGCGGCCATGGAAGTCAAAGGGCTCGCTTCCCAGTGAGCCTGTGTAGCGTATAGCTCACATGCTTCCCGATGAGCCTGCGCATTGGAGGACAACTTCCACGCCTCTCGGTCAGCCTGCGCACCGGACTGCACTCGCACTGTTGGGGAACATAGTATTTCAAAAAAATTCCTACGATCATGCAAGATCTATCTAGGAGATGCATAGCAACGAGAGGGGAAGAGTATGTCTACGTACCCTCGTAGACCGAAAGCGGAAGCGTTATGAAACGCGGTTGATGTAGTCGAACATCTTCACGATCCAACCGATCAAGTACCGAACGCACGGCACCTCCGCGATCTGCACACGTTCATCTCGGTGACGTCCCTCGTACTCTTGATCTAGCTGAGGCTGAGGGAGAGTTTCGTCAGCACGACGGCGTGATGACGGTGATGATGAAGTTACCAACGCAGGGCTTCGCCTAAGCACTACAACGATATGACCCAGGTTGAATTCTGTGGAGGGGGCACCGCACATGGCTAAGCAATCAACTTGTGTGTTCTAGGGTGCCCCCCTGCCCCCATATATAAAGGAGCAAGGGGCAGGCCGGCTGGCCCTCATAGGCGCGCCAAGGGGGGAGGAATCCTCCTCCTAGTAGGAGTAGGACTCCCCCCTTTCCTAGTCCTACTAGGAGAAGAAGGAAGGAGGGGGCGCCGCCCCTCCCCCTAGTCCAATTCGGACTAGGCCCATGGGGGGGCACAGCCAACCCTTGGCAGCCCCTCTCTCTCTCTCCCTAGGCCCAATAAGGCCCATTACTTCTCTGATGGTTCTGATAACCCTTCCGGCACTCCGATATATATCCGGTGACCCCCGGAACTCATCCGGTGTCCGAATATAGTCATCCAATATATCAATCTTTATGTCTCGACCATTTCGAGACTCTTCATGATGTCCGTGATCACATCCGGGACTCCGAACAACCTTCGGTACATCAAAACACATAAACTCATAATACAGATCATCATCGAACATTAAGCGTGCGGATCCTACGGGTTCGAGAACTATGTAGACATGACCGAGACTCACTTCCGGTCAATAACCAATAGCGGAACCTAGATGCTCATATTGGCTCCTACATATTCTACGAAGATCTTTATCGGTCAAACCGCATAACAACCTACATTGTTCCCTTTGTCATCGGTATGATACTTGCCCGAGATTCGATCGTCGGTATCTCAATACCTAGTTCAATCTCGTTACCAGCAAGACTCTTTACTCATTCTGTAATGCATCATCCCGTAACTAACTCATTAGTCACATTGCTTGCAAGGCTTATAGCGATGTGCATTACCGAGAGGGCCCAGAGATACCTCTCCGACAATCGGAGTGACAAATCCTAATCTCGATCTATGCCAAGTCAACAAACACCATCAGAGACACCTGTAGAGCATCTTTATAATCACCCAGTTATGTTGTGACGTTTGATAGCACACAAAGTTTTCCTCCGGTATTTGTTAGTTGCATAATCTCATTGTCATAGGAACATGTATAAGTTATGGAGAAAGCAATAGCAATAAACTAAACAATCATAGTGCAAAGCTAACGGATGGGTCAAGTCAATTACATCATTCTCTAATGATGTGATCCCGTTCATCAAATGACAACTCATGTCTATGGCTAGGAAACTTAACCATCTTTGAATAACGAGCTAGTCAAGTAGAGGCATACTAGTGACACTCTATTTGTCTATGTATTCACACATGGACTAAGTATCTGGTTAATACAGTTATAGCAGGAATAATAAACATTTATCATGGTATAAGGAAATATAAATAACAACTTTATTATTGCCTCTAGGGCATATTTCCTCCAGTCTCCCACTTGCACTAGAGTCAATAATCTAGATTACATTGTAATGATTCTAACACCCATGGAGTCTTGGTGCTGATCATGTTTTGCTCGTGAGAGAGGCTTAGTCAACGGTTCTGCAACATTCAGATCTGTATGTATCTTGCAAATCTCTATGTCTCCCTCCTTGACTTGATCGCGGATGGAATTGAAGCGTCTCTTGATGTGCTTGGTTATCTTATGAAATCTGGATTACTTTGCCAAGGCAATTGAACCAGTATTGTCACAAAAGATTCTCATTGGACCCGATGCACTAGGTATGACACCTAGATCGGATATGAACTCCTTCATCCAGACTCCTTCATTTCTTGCTTCCGAAGCAGCTATGTATTCCGCTTCATACGTAGATCCCGCCATGACGCTTTGCTTAGAACTGCACCAACTGACAGCTCCACCATTCAATAAAAATACATATCCGTTTTGTGACTTAGAGTCATCTGGATCAGTGTCAAAGCTTGCATCGACGTAACTGTTTACGACGAGCTCTTTGTCACCTCCATAAACGTGAAACATATCCTTAGTCCTTTTCAGGTATTTCAGGATATTCTTGACGGTTGTCCAGTGATCCACTCCTGGATTACTTTGGTACCTCCCTGCTAAACTAATAGCAAGGCACACATTAGGTCTGGTACATAGCATTGCATACATGATAGAACCTATGGTTGAAGCATAGGGAATGACTTTCATTTTCTCTCTATCTTCTGCAGTGGTCGGGCATTGAGTCTGACTCAACTTCACACCCTGTAACACAGGCAAGAACCCTTTCTTTGCTTGATCCATTTTGAACTTCTTCAAAACTTTATCAAGGTATGTGCTTTGTGAAAGTCCAATTAAGCGTCTTGATCTATCTCTATAGATCTTGATGCCCAATATATAAGGAGCTTCACCGAGGTCTTTCATTGAAAAATTCTTATTCAAGTATCCTTTTATGCTATTCAGAAATTTAGTATCATTTCCAATCAAAAATATGTCATCCACATATAATATCAGAAATGCTACAGAGCTCCCACTCACTTTCTTGTAAATACAGGCTTCTCCAAAATTCTGTATAAAACCATATGCTTTGATCACACTATCAAAGCGTTTATTCCAACTCCGAGAGGCTTGCATCAGTCCATAAATGGATCGCTGGAGCTTGCACACTTTGTTAGCACCTTTTTGATCGACAAAACCTTCCGGTTGCATCATATACAACTATTCTTTAAGATATCCATTAAGGAATGCAGTTATGACATCCATTTGCCAAATTTCATAATCATAAATGCGGCAATTGCTAACATGATTCAGACGGACTTAAGCATCGCTACGGGTGAGAAGGTCTCATCATAGTCAACTCCTTGAACTTGTCGAAAACCTTTCGCAACAAGTCAAGATTTGTAGACAGTAATATTACCATCAGCGTCAGTCTTCTTATTGAAGATCCATTATTCTCTATGGCTTGCCGATCATCGGGCAAGTCAACCAAAGTCCACACTTTGTTCTCATACATGGATCCCATCTCAAGATTTCATGGCCTCAAGACATTTTGCGGAATCTGAGCTCATCATCGGTTCCTCATAGTTCGTAGGTTCGTTATGGTCAAGTAACATGACTTCCAGAACAGGATTACCGTACCACTCTGGTGCGGATCTTACTCTGGTTGACCTACGAGGTTTGGTAGTAACTTGATCAGAAGTTTCATGATCATCATCATTAGCTTCCTCACTTACTGGTGTAGGAATCACAGGAACTGATTTCTGTGATGAACTACTTTCCAATAAGGGAGCAGGTACAATTACCTCACCAAGTTCTACTTTCCTCCCACTCACTTCTTTCGAGAGAAACTCCTTCTCTAGAAAGGATCCATTCTTAGCAATGAATATATTGCCTCCGGATCTGTGATAGAAGGTGTACCCGACAGTCTCTTTTGGGTATCCTATGAAGACACATTTCTCCGATTTGGGTTCGAGCTTATCAGGTTGAAGTTTTTCACATAAGCATCGCAGCCCCAAACTTTAAGAAATGACAACTTGGGTTTCTTGCCAAACCATAGTTCATAAGGTGTCGTCTCAACAGATTTTGATGGTGTCCTATTTAACGTGAATGCAGCCGTCTCTAAAGCATAACCCCAAAATGATAGCGGTAAATCAGTAAGAGACATCATAGATCGCACCATATCTAATAAAGTGTGGTTACGACATTCGGACACACCATTACGCTGTGGTGTTCCAGGTGGCGTGAGTTGCGAAACTATTCTGCATTGTTTCAAATGAAGACCAAACTCGTAACTCAAATATTCTCCTCCATGATCAGATCGCAGAAACTTTATTTTCTTGTTATGATGATTTTCCACTTCACTCTGAAATTCTTTTAACTTTTCAAATGTTTCAGACTTATGTTTCATCAAGTAGATATACCCATATCTGCTCAAATCATCTGTGAAGGTAAGAAAATAACGATACTCGCAGCGAGCATCAACACTCATCGGACCGCATACATCAATATGTATTATTTCCAACAAGTCTGTTGCTCGTTCCATTGTTCCGGAGAACAGAGTCTTAGTCATCTTGCCCATGAGGCATGGTTCGCAAGCATCAAGTGATTCATAATCAAGTGATTCCAAAAGCCCACCAGCATGGAGTTTCTTCATGCGCTTAACACCAATATGACCTAAAGGCAGTGCCACAAATAAGTTGCACTATCATTATTAAACTTATATCTTTTGGCTTCAACACTATGAATATGTGTACCACTACTATCAAGATTTAGTAAAAATAGACCACTCATCAAGGGTGCATGAGCATAAAAGATATTACTCATATAAATAGAACAACCATTATTCTCCGATTTAAATGAATAACCGTCTCACATCAAACAAGATCCAGATATAATGTTCATGCTTAACGCTGGCACCAAATAACAATTATTCAGGTCTAAAACTAATCCCGATGGTAGATGTAGAGGTAGTGTGCCGATAGCGATCACACCAACTTTGGAACCATTTCCCACGCGCATCATCACCTCATCCTTAGCCAATCTTCGCTTAATCTGTAGCCCCTGTTTCGAGTTGCAAATATTAGCAACAGAACCAGTATCAAATACCCAGGCGCTACTGCGAGCATTAGTAAGGTACACATCAAGAACATGTATATCAAATATACCTTTCACTTTGCCATCCTTCTTCTCCGCCAAATACTTGGGGCAGTTCCGCTTCCAGTAACCAGTCCCTTTGCAGTAGAAGCACTCAGTCTCAGGCTTAGGTCAAGACTTGGGCTTCTTCACTTGAGCAGCAACTTGTTTGTCGTTCTTCTTGAAGTTTCCCTTCTTCCCTTTACCCTTTTTCTTGAAACTAGTGGTCTTATTGACCATCAACACTTGATGCTCCTTCTTGATTTCTACTTCCGCAGCCTTTAGCATTGCAAAGAGCTCGGGAATCGTCTTATCCATCCCTTGCATATTGTAGTTCATCACGAAGCTCTTGTAGCTTGGTGGCAGTGATTGAAGAACTCTGTCAATGACACTATCAACTGGAAGATTAACTTCCAGCTGAGTCAAGTGATTGTGGTACCCAGAAATTCTGAGTATATGCTCACTGACAGAACTATTCTCCTCCATTTTGCAGCTATAGAACTTATTGGAGACTTCATATCTCTCAATCCGGGCATTTGCTTGAAATATTAACTTCAACCCCTGGAACATCTCATATGCTCCATGACGTTCAAAACATTGTTGAAGTCCCGGTTCTAAGCTATAAAGCATGGCACACTGAACTATCGAGTAGTCATCGACTTTGCTTTGCCAGGTGTTCATAACATCTGGCGTTGCTCCTGCAGCGGGTTTGGCACCTAGCGGTGCTTCCAGGACGTAATTCTTCTGTGCAGCAATGAGGATAATCCTCAAGTTGTGGACCAGTCCGTGTAATTTCTACCATCATCTTTCAATTTAGCTTTCTCTAGGAACGCATTAAAATTCAACGGAACAACAGCACGGGCCATTTATCTACAACAACGTAGACATGCAAAATACTATCAGGTACTAAGTTCATGATAAATTAAAGTTCAATTAATCATATTACTTAAGAACTCCCACTTAGATAGACATCCCTCTAATCATCTAAGTGATCACGTGATCCATATCAACTAAACCATGTCCGATCATCACGTGAGATGGAGTAGTTTTCAATGGTGAACATCACTATGTTGATCATATCTACTATATGATTCACGTTCAAGATTTCGGTCTCAGTGTTCCGAGGCCATATCTGCATATGCTAGGCTCGTCAAGTTTAACCTGAGTATTCTTCTTGTGCAAAACTGGCTTGCACTCGTTGTATGTGAACGTAGAGCTTATCACACCCGATCATCACGTGGTGTCTCGGCATGAAGAACTGTAGCAATTGTGCATACTTGGGGAGAACACTTGTACCTTGAAATTTAGTGAGAGATCATCTTATAATGCTACCTCCGAACTAAGAAAAATAAGATGCATAAAGATAAACATCACATGCAATCAAATAAGTGATATGATATGGCCATCATCATCTTGTGCCTTTTGATCTCCATCTCCAAAGCACCGTCATGATCACAATTGTCACCGGCTTGACACCTTGATCTCCATAGAAGCATCGTTGTCGTCTCGCTAACTATTGCTTCTACGACTATCGCTACCGCTTAGTGATAAAGTAAAGCAATTACATGGCGATCACATTTCATACAATAAAACGACAACTATATGGCTCCTGCCAGTTGCCGATAACTGTGTTACAAAACATGATCATCTCATACAACAATTTATATAATCACATTTTGACCATATCACATCACAACATGCCCTACAGAAACAAGTTAGACGTCCTCTACTTTGTTGTTGCAAGTTTTACGTGGCCACTACGGGCTTAGCAAGAACCGTTCTTACATATGCATCAAAAACCACAATGTAGTATAGTGATTGCTTTTTAATGTTCAGAAAGAACCCTGATCATTAAAACCGATTCAACTAAAGTTGGAGAAACAGACACCCACTAGCCAGCTGTGTGCGAAGCACGTCAGTAGAACCAGTCTCGCATAAGCGTACGCGTAATGTCGGTCTGAGCCGCTTCATCCGACAATACTGTTGAATCAAGAATCAACTAGTAACGGCAAGAAATATGTATATACTCATGCCCACAACTCCTTTGTGTTCTATTCGTGCTTATAACATCTACGCATAGACCTGGCTTTGATACCACTGTTGGGGAACGTAGTATTTCAAAAAAAATCCTACGATCATGCAAGATCTATCTAGGAGATGTATAGCAACAAGAGGGGGAGAGTATGTCTACGTACCCTTGTAGACCGAAAGCGGAAGCGTTATGAAACGCAGTTGATGTAGCCGAACATCTTCATGATCCAACCGATCAAGTATCGAACGCACGACACCTCCGTGATCTGCACACGTTTAGCTCGGTGACGTCCCTTGTACTCTTGATCCAGCTGAGGCCAAGGGAGAGTTTCGTCAGCACGCCAGCGTGATGACGGTGATGATGAAGTTACCGACGCAGGGCTTTGCCTAAGCACTTCAACGATATGACCGGGCTGGAATTCTGTGGAGGGGGGCACTAAAAACGGCTAAACAATCAACCTGTGTGTTCAAGGGTGCCCCCGTATAGAAAGGAGCAAGGGGGAGGCCGGCCGGCCCTCATAGGCGCGCCAAGGGGGAAGGAATCCTCCTCCTAGCAGGAGTAGGACTCCTCCTTTCCTAGTCCTACTAGGAGAAGAAGGAAGGAGGGGGCGCCGCCCCTCCCCCTAGTCCAATTCAGACTAGGCCCATGGGGGGCAGCCCTTGGCAGACCCTCTTTCTCCCCTAGGCCCAATAAGGCCCATTACTTCTCCGGTGGTTCCGATAACCCTTCCGGCACTCCAATATATGTCCGGTGACCCCCGGAACTCATCCGGTGTCCGAATATAGTCATCCAATATATCAATCTTTATGTCTCGGCCATTTCGAGACTCCTCGTCATGTCCGTGATCATATCCAGGACCCTGAACAACCTTCGGTACATCAAAACACATAAACTCATAATACCGATCAGCATCGAACGTTAAGCGTGCGGACCCTATGGGTTCGAGAACTATGTAGACATGACCGAGAGTCACTTCCGGTCAATAACCAATAACGGAACCTAGATGCTCGTATTGGCTCCTACATATTCTACGAAGATCTTTATCGCTCAAACCGCATAACAACATACGTTGTTCCCTTTGTCATTGGTATGTTACTTGCCCGAGATTCGATCGTCGGTATCTCAATACCTAGTTCAATCTCGTTACTGGCAAGTCTCTTTACTTGTTTCATAATGCATCATCCCGTAACTAACTCATTAGTCACATTGCTTGCAAGGCTTATAGTGATGTGCATTATCAAGAGGGCCCAGAGATACCTCTCCGACAATCAAAGTGACAAATCCTAATCTCGATCTATGCCAAGTCAACAAACGCCATCTGAGACACCTGTAGAGCATATTTATAATCACCCAGTTACGTTGTGACATTTGGTAGCACACTAAGTGTTCCTCCGGTATTCGGGAGTTGCATAATCTCATAGTCATAGGAACATGTATAAGTTATGAAGAAAGCAATAGCAATAAACTAAACGATCATAGTGCTAAGCTAACGGATGGGTCAAGTCAATCACAACATTCTCTAATGATGTGATCCCGTTCATAAAATGACAACTCATGTCTATGGCTAGGAAACTTAACCATCTTTGATCAACGAGCTAGTCAAGTAGAGGCATACTAGTGACACTCTGTTTGTCTATGTATTCACACATGTACTAAGTTTCCGGTTAATACAATTCTAGCATGAATAATAAACATTTATCATGATATAAGGAAATGTAAATAACAACTTTATTATTGCTTCTAGGGCATATTTCCTTCACGCATGCCTCCCGTTCAGTCAAGCAGATGTTCGCACGGCACCTCCTATAGCCATTAAAACCAGGACACGTGGCATCACGTGAATGGTTAACAGAACGCACACGATTTGAATTATACAAACGTTTGAGATATTAAAGTGGCAGCTATTTTTGAAAATGACTTTGTTGGCTGTTATTCGAGTGCGCCTTCTCTCAAAATGGACACGAAAAGTACCACAGCATGACGGGTGCCATTCCATGATAGCATGCCCAGTTTCATGAATTTTAGGGGAGTTTTGAATTACTAGAATTTAAAAAAAGTGTCTCAATGTTTTGCGAGCAATCAATAGTGCCCCGGTATTTGAAATTCATTCCCATTTCTTGCATGGGACCTAAGCATGCACCCAAGGACACAGATTTGATTTTTTTCAACCAATTTATATGCACTGGAGCATGTGCATGTAGTTCTAATTTGAATTATGCACATAAAATGCCTAGAAACCCCAGTTAATGTATAAAAATGTCCAAACGAACCCCGAAAAATTCCAAAATTTAACACAAAACTCCTGTTGTTCTATGTCGACACTAGAAATTTTTTGAAAGCAATAAGAGGCAACGGATATCCTTTCGTCCCCAAAGGTGGCACATTCCCTACCGAAACCATCAGGCTTGTTGTGAGAAGCTTGTACCCAAACCAGCCCCAAATGGGACAAAATTTTTACCACGGCATGTTGATGTCACTCCATGATAGCATGCCAAGTTTCATGAATTTCAGACAAGTTTTGGATTTACTAGAATTACAAAAGCAAGTACCTCAACGTTTGCCGGAGAGCCACTATGTTGTGGTGTTCGAAATTCATTCCCATGTCTTGCATGGGACCTAAGCATGCACCCAAGGACACAGATTCGATTTTTCAACCAATTTATATGCACTTGAGCATGTGCATGTAGTTCAAATTTGAATTATGCGCATAAAATGCCTAGAAAATCCAGTTAATGTATAAAAATGTCCAAACGAACCCTGAAAAATTCCAAAATTTAACACAACACTCTTGTTGTTCTATGTTGATACTAGAATTTTTTTTGAAAGCAATAAGAGGCAATGGATATCGTTCCGTCCCCAAAGGTGGCACGTTCCCTACCGAAACCATTAGGTTTGTTGTGAGAAGCTTTGGTTTGTGAGAAGCTTATACCCAAACCAACCCCAAATGGGGCAAAACATTTACCACGACATGTTGGTGCCGGCCCATGATAGCATGCCAAGTTTCATGAATTTCAGACGAGTTTTGGATTTACTAGAATTTAAAAACCAGGTATCTTAATGTTTCCGGCCGAGTGACGGTGGCAGGGTGTTTGAAATTCATTCCCATTTCTTGCATGGGACCTAAGCATGCACCCAAGGACGCATATTTGATTTTTCAACCAATTTATAGGCACTGGAGCATGTGCATGTAGTTCAAATTTGAATTATGCGCATAAATTGCCTAGAAAATCCAGTTAATGTATAAAAATGTCCAAACGAACCACGAAAAATTCCAAAATTTAACACAACACTCCTGTTGTTCTATGTTGACACTAGAAAATTTTTGAAAGCAATAAGAGGCAACGAATATCGTTTCGTCCCCAAAGGTGGCACGTTCCCTACCAAAACCATCAGGCTTGTTGTGAGAAGCTCTGGTTTATGAGAAGGTTATACCCAAACCTGCCCCAAATGGGAAAAAATATTTTCCACGACATGTTGATGCCGCTCCATGATAGCATGCCAAGTTTCATGAATTTCAGACGAGTTTTGGATTTACTAGAATTACGAAAGCAAGTACCTCAACGTTTGCTGGAGAGCCACGGTGCTGTGGTGTTCGAAATTCATCCCCATTTCTTGCATGGGACATAAGCATAAACCCATGGACACATATATGATTTTACAACCCATGTTGGTGCACCGGAGCATGTGCATGTAGTTTAATTTTGAATTGTGCACCTGAAATGGCTAGAAAACCAATTTAATGTATAAAATGTCCAAACGAACCCTGAATAATTCCAAATTTTTTTATGACACACATATAGTTGCATGTTCACTGCAGACAAAAGTTCTAGCAATCCAAACACCGTCCATTGCTGTTGTGACCCCATTATGTAATTCAAATCAAAATGAAAAAGCAAGTACATCCCACACAGTTTATTATCACCAACCGTGTGAGATGCAGTACAAAATATCCTAGAGCACCGTCGGTGTATAGTACGCCTATAGCTTACGTGAGAAGGTGCGTCGGCTACAGTCCATAGCCGGCGCGTCAAGCACACTAGCTCGCTCCCCAAATATCATTTCATTGTTTAATCATCGCCGGTGAAAGATGGGGACGTGAACCCGCGTCGTGAGGGCAACTTCGGCGGCCCACTCCGGCGAGAGCGCGACCCAGCCGCCATGCGCGTGCTAACAAGGTGCATGAGCGCGGTTGCAATTTGCGACCAGGCGGCCAGGGCAGCCCAAACGGCCGTTGTTGCTTCTCACGTGGCGGCAGCAACATCTGCCTCGGGGATAGCAACTGGCGAGAGCGGCACATCAGTTGTCTATTCCGCAGCGGTGGCCTTAGCCCTGATGGAGGCCGCCCACGACCATGTCGAGGCCGCCCACGCCCAGCTCGTGGCGGTCACCGCACAAATCAAATGAAGCTTTTCCGACAACGGTCGACAACCCATGGCCGAAGAGTTGGCAATCGCTGAGAGCGTTCGAGCAGCCGTTCGTTCCTCCGTCGCATATCTTGCCACGACGGAGCCCGTCCAAGCCCAGATCGCGGTCGCCCACGCCCAGCTCGTGGCGGCCTTTTCCAAAGAGATGGCGGACGCGGATGCAAGATGCCTACCGAGTATGGTGCGATGGATGCCGTGGAGCCCCTTCCCTAGGAGATCATCGGGCGCGAGCTGGACATGGAGGCGGCAGCGGAGATCGATGAGCACCAGCCGTAGTAGTACTCTTTGTTTTGTTTAATTAAGAGCACTGATCTTTAATTTGTTAGAGTAATGTATAGGTCGGCTAGCTCTGTTTAATTGCTGAACTTGCTCGATTAAGAAGTGTTGGTGTGTTGTAGTCTCCTTTGTGTACACAAATTATGCAATGACGTGGATGACCACTATAACCAGGGAAATTTGAACCAGAATTTTTGAAGTTCAAACTCATCACACACGGGTTAAGCTATCTGAAATTTTTGTGATGTTCACATATCATACACGGTGTTGAATAAGGGACCCTGTCTGATGACACTTTGCGCGCCAATTTTTTCGTTGAACCGATTCAAAATTTTTGGCTTCCGCGGAAATATCTACCTTCCTGCCACCTCCGCCTTACCAAAAGCCACATTTCCCCTATTTCCGCCTTCCTTTACAAGTTGAAACCTTCACTCCTTGCTTGCGGCAGTGCCTCCTCTCTGGTGACCCTCCTTCACGCTGCTCGGCCTCGTTTATCCAGGCAGGTAATCCACACCAGACCCCCATCCTCCTCCTCCTTCCACATGCCACATGCCACGACCGCTGGCGCGACACCTTCCACCCAAATCACCGACCCCTCCACCAAATAAGCGCCGCCCTAAGCCATGGTGCACGTAGTATAGCCAAGAGCTCAAGGAGCATTTGGCAGCAGAGAAGCAAATCGCGGCCGCACGCGCGGATGAGGTCGCGATGGCTGCCATTCGTGCCGACCCCCAGATCTTGGAGGAGCACCTTGCCATTTGCTAGCTATGCCAGTTAAGCATGCTCGGTTTACCCATTGCGTGTGCTGCTCCTGCCCTTCCTTAACAAATTCTAGTGAATTCTGCTATCTAATTTTACCATGCAATCTGTTGCTCTAGTGTATATGGTCTATATGTCGTGTAGTGTGGTGTTCACTTATTAACTGTTTGGTTAATTAGTTGTCGTCTTCAGTTAACTGTTTGGTTCAATTCTGCAAATGCGATGTTCAATTCTTCAGGCTGCAATTTTGTATTGTCTTCCATGTGAGAAATAAATCAAATTTATCTTTACAAATACATGAGAAACGAATACAATTGCTATATTTCCAAGTTGTCAAGCATACTTGGTTTGGTTATACATTGTGCAATGTGGTGCTTAGTTAATGTTTGGTTCATTTGTTGTGGTGTTTCGTTAACTGTTTGGTTCAATTCTGCAATGCGATGTTCCATAATTGTGGGTGCATTCTGTTATTGTATACCATGTGAGAAGTAAATCAAATTTGGTTGTACTAAATACATGAGAAACAGATACAATTGCTATATTTCCAAGTTGTTAAGCATACTTGGTTTGGTTAACTGTGTGATCTTCTATTAGGAGTATGTTATATTGTGCAATGTGATGCTCAGTTAATGTTTGGTGCATTTGTTGTGGTGTTTAGTTAACTGTTTGGTTCAATTCTGTAATGCTATGTTCAATTGTTGTGGGTGCATTCTGTTATTGTATACCATGTGAGGAATAAATTGAATTTGGTTGTACTAAATACATGAGAAACAAATACAATTGCTATATTTCCAAGTTGTTAAGCATGCATGGTTTGGTTAACTGACTGATCTTCTATTAGGAGTATGTTATATTGTGCAATGTGGTGCTCAGTTAATGTTTGGTTCATTTGTTGTGGTGTTTATTTAACTGCTTGTTTCAATTCTGCAATGCGATGTCCAATTGTTGTGGGTAGAATTTTGTATTTGTTGTGTATATGAGGAATAAATCAAATTTGGTTGCACTTAATACATGAGAAACATATACAAGTGCTATATTTCCTAGTTCTTAATCATGCTTGGTTTGGATAAATGGGTTTTCGATGTGGCTTGAATTAATCTGATGAATCTGCAATGTACTTATTTTTCATCAAAATATTTTACTGATAGCATGTGAACCCTTACTTAACCCGATGACTAACTACCTTATATGTGTTGCGGGGAAACAATGGGAAGCACTAAGGTTTACAATCGAGGTTAGCACGTGCATGGTCCGTTGTCTAATAGCACATTATTATGCAATTGTAGGAACCATTCTAATATTTAGGTTTTTAACAATTTTGTATTGCACATGTAGGTCCCGCTGTCAGAGGTTTTGACCCACTGTTCGACCCTTTTTGCATATGGGGAAATGAGTTGTCCATGAATATCAATCAAGTCAAGAAACTCAGAAAGATTGTTAGGATAAAGAAATTAGCGACTAAAAACAACAAGATCTTTGTCTGCACAATGAACAAGACATCAGTTAACTACAAGATGGTACTAACTATTAAACCTTGCCTTTTTCTATTCATTTGCCCCATTTCCAATATAGAGAAGATATTTATGCACATCCTTGTTTTCAGGCCTTTCCAAAGTAGTTCACTGATGGTTACCTCTCAAACCACCTCTATTGTCAGGAGGCGAGGAAGGTTTTCATACAACACCCACGGTTGAATATTGAAGTGCTCCTTAAGAGGATGAAGGATGGACGGTCAATCATCCACAGGCACTGGCCTAAAGTTGCAAAGACCTTCAACATGAATGAAGGCTCAATATTCGCCTTCCACTTCAGCAGTTTTCCAGATGAGATGCATCCGTCTATGTACCGTCTATGATGCTAATTTCAAAAGGTTCTAGATGTTGCATGTGAAACTGGGTGCTGGTGGTGTTGTGTAATGGGGTAGCTTAGTGCTGAAGCTATATCATGTCGTACTCTAATGTATTTCAATTATGAAATCTTGCTTCCTTAATATGGAAATGAAATATATTTTGTGCTTAATATGAATGTCAATTAGATTAATAAATGGGTTATTAATACTAGGGCAATTAGCTTGCTAATTGGGGTTTTCTATTGCAAACGGTTATTCAGAAAACACCGTGGACGATGACCTTAGGCAACACACACAGTTTCTAGGAATAAACCATGTTGGATCAATGAACAATCACACACGACATTCTCTTGAAAATTGTTTGCGTTAGGCCACCTTGCGCAAACATTTACCACATAAAAACTGTGTGTGATGGACAGCCTTTGCCACACAGTTTCTTCTACACACCGTGTGTGATGCATTCAATAACGCAAACGATAAAATTGTTAATATCATGTGCAGTGGCAACGCTATCACAAATGATTTAATGGGGAAAATTGTGTGCGATGTACCTGTGAATGGAAACATTTTCCTTGGAGCGATTGTGTGGGATTTATATACAAATGAAAACGTTTAGCGAGGACTGATTGTGTGGGATGTACTTACGACCGGGAACGATTTTGCCTGTATAATTGTATTTTTAGCACTACTATATGTATAACCATATTTGATCGCTCGCCGGTCGCACACAACCTCATTTTGCCGAGCGTGTGTGCCAGGAGGGCATATCCCCGACGGTTTCTGGGTCATGTTGGAAGGACCCCCCTATCGCCCACACTCACTCGACGACGGTTCCAAATGCTATTGCGGAAGGGGTTAAAAACCGTTTGTATAGCACCTCGCTGTACCAGTGATCACTTGACTCAAAAAAGGCAAAACTGCTATGGGATCAAATTATATGTTGCATTGGTATGCTCGGAATTTATGCTTGAGATATGATTATACTTGTTGCTCTAGGATGAAGGCTCCACACCTACCCTTTTCATGTAAATTTAATGATAATGAAACCTTGGGTTCTTATGCTAATCGTATTTATGATTACTATGATGTGGAACAAATAGAAGAATTTGTTGCTTTTAAGGGTGCTTATGAAATTGAATCTTTGTTTGAAAAGTATGAAGCTTTTGATGATGATGTTTATAGGCCTGAAATTTTGCTATACTTAAATATTTCTATGATAATTATGAATATAATTCCAATATTGATGTGTTTATTGAGAAAGTCTCTGCTGCCCAAGAAGAGATTAATATTTTACAGGAAACTATGGATGACACTATGAGCTCATTGGATGAAAAAGATGACGAGGAGAGCGAAGAACAAAAGGAGGAAGAGCGGATTAGCTACCTGTGCCCACCTTCTAATGAGAGTAACTCTTTAACTCATACATTGTTTAATTATCCTTCGTGCTTATCGAAGGATGAATGTTATGATGATTGCTATGATCCCTTTGATTCGTTTGAAATATCCCTTTTTGATGAACTTGATACTTGCTATGCTTGTGGCCATGATGCCAATATGAATGATGCTTATGGAGATGAGCTTTCTATAGTTCCTTATGTTAAGAATGAAATTGTTGCTATTGCACCCATGTATGATAGCCCTAATATCTTTTTGAATTCTCCCTACTACACTATATCGGAGAAGTTTGCGCTTATTAAGGATTATATTGATGGGTTGCGTTTTACAACTACACATGATGATTTTGATAGATCTAATATGCATGTGCTTGCTGCTCATAATTGCAATTATTATGAGAGAGGAACTACATCTCCGCCTCTCTACGTTTCCAATACAATAAATTGCAAGAAACTGCTTATGCTATGTATTGGCCTTTACTTGATGTTCATGAATTGTTCTTTTATGACATGTCGATGCATCGGAAGAGAGTTAGACTTCAATGTTGCATGATATATATTACTTTGTGCTCACTACTAAATCACAAATCATTGTTAATTAAAATTGGCTTTGATATACCTTGGGATCCGGGTGGATCCATTACTTGAGCACTATATGCCTAGCTTAATGGCTTTAAAGAAAGCGCTGCTAGGGAGACAACCAGAAAGTTTTAGAGAGTCATTTTATTCTATTGTGTGCTTTTATAAAGTTTAAAAACAAAAAAAATAAAGTGGGGAACTTAAAACTTTTTCAAAAAGAAAAGTGAAAGTAAGAAAGACGAGCACTGTTGAAGTGGGGAGCTCCTTGAATTTTGTTCATGCCCATGGAAACTTTGTGAACCTTGATTACAGAAATTTTTACAACAAAAATAATTATCCCCTTGTACAAATCCATTGTATTATAAAAATAATGTGCCAAGATTTGCCTTTAGGATGATTAGATTGCTTGTTTGGTTTGTGCAGTGCAAAAACAGAAACTTTGGCTGTAGTGCATGAATATTCATTTTTTTTACTGGAACGTCGAATGTTTCTGAAACTTTTTGCACCGTAGTTCTATACAATTTTTTTTAATTTTTCCTAATTTTTCAGAATTTTTGGAGTGATAGAAGTACGGTAGATGTTCAGATTTGTACAGACTGTCCTGTTTTTGACAGATTCTGTTTTTGATGCATTGTCTTGCTTGTTTTGATGAAACTATCGATTGTATCGGTGGTGTAAGCCATGGAAAATTTATATTACAGTAGCTACAATGCAAAAATAAAATATGAATGAGTTTGCAACAGTACTTAAAGTGGTGATTTGCTTTATTATACTAATGGATCTCACGAGGGTTTTGTTAAGTTTTGTGTGATTGAAGTTTTCAAGTTTTGGGTGAGATCATGATGGTTGAAGGAATAAGGAGTGGAAAGAGGCTAAGCTTGGGGATGCCTGAGGCACCCCAAGGTAATATTCAAGGACTCCCAAGCAACTAAGCTTGGGGATGCCCCGGAAGGCATCCCCTCTTTCTTCTAACGATCATCGGTAATTTTACTTGGAGCTATATTTTTATTCGTCACATGATATGCGTAAATCTTGGAGCGTCGTGTGCTTTTTATTTTTCTTTTAATAATGCATCATGCTGGTGTGATATAGACCTTGGTTGATTTATAGAATGCTCTTTGCACTTCACTTATATCTTTTGAGTATGGCTTTATAGAATGCTTCATCTGCTTCACTTATATCATTTGAAGTTTGGATTGCCTGTTTCTCTTCACATAGAAAACTGCCATTTGTAGAATACTCTTTTTCTTCACTTATATTTGTTAGAGCGTGGACATATCTTTTGTAGAAAGAATTAAACTCTCTTGCTTCACTTATATCTATTTTGAGAGTTGACAGGAATTGGTCATTCACATGGTTAGTCATAAAATCCTACATAAAACTTGTAGATCACTGAATATGATATGTTTGATTCCTTGTAATAGTTTTGTGATATAAAGTTGATGATATTAGAGTCATGCTAGTGAGTAATTGTGGATTGGTAGAAATACTTGTGTTAAAGTTTGTGATTCAAGTAGCATACACGATGGTGAACCGTTATGTGACAAAGTTGGAGCATGATTTATTTTTGATTGTCTTCCTTATGAGTGGCGGTCGGGGACGAGCGATGGTATTTTCTTACCAATCTATTCCCCTAGGAGCATGCATGCGGTACTTTGTTTTGATAGCTAATAGATTTTTGCAATAAGTATGTGAGTTCTTTATGACTAATGTTGAGTCCATGGATTATACGCACTCTCACCCTTTCATCATTGCTAGCCTCTTCGGTATCGTGCATTGCCCTTTCTCACCTTGAGAGTCGGTGCAAACTTTGCTGGTGCATCCAAACCCCGTGATATGATACGCTCTATCACACATAAGCCTCCTTATATCTTCCTCAAAGCAGTCACTAGACCTACCTATCATGGCATTTCCATAGCCATTCTGAGATATATTGCCATGCAACTTCCATCATCATCATATACATGGCTTGAGCATTCATTGTCATATTGCTTTGCATGATCGTAAGATAGCTAGCATGATATTTTCATGGCTTGTCCATTTTTTGATATCTTTTCTATGCTAGATCATTGCACATCCTGGTACACTACCAGAGGCATTCATATAGAGTCATACTTTGTCTAGATATCGAGTTGTAATATTGAGTTGTAATATTGAGTTGTAAGTAAATAAAAGTGTGATGATCATCCTTACTAGAGCATTGTCCCAGCGAGGAAAGGATGATGGATACTGTGATTCCCCCACAAGTCGGGGTCAGACTCCGGACGAAAAAATAAAGAGAGCCCAAAAAAGAAAAGAAAACAAAATGAGAGAAAACAAAAAAATGAGAGAAAAAGAAGAAGGGGCAATGCTACTATCCTTTTACCACACTTTTGCTTTAGAGTAGCACCATGTTCTTCATATAGAGAGTCTCTTGAGTTATCACTTTCATATACTAGCGGGAATTATCATTATAGAACTTGGCTTGTATATTCCGATGATGGGCTTCCTCAAATGCCCGAGGTATTCATGAGCAAGCAAGTTGGATGCACACCCACTTAGTTTTTAGTTTGAGCTTTCATACACTTATAGCTCTTAGTGCATCTGTTGCATGGCAATCCCTACTCCTCGCATTGACATCAATTGATGGTCATCTCCATAGCCCGTTGATTAGCCGTGTCGATGTGAGACTTTCTTCCTTTTTGTCTTCTCCAGACAACTCCCACCATCATATTCTATTCCACCTATAGTGTTATATCCATGGCTCACACTCATGTATTGCATGAAAGTTGAAAAGGCTTGAGAACATTAAAAGTATGAAATAATTGCTTGGCTTGTCATCGGGGTTGGGCATGATGAAATACTTTGTGTGATGAAGATGGAGCATAGCCAGACTATATGATTTTGTAGGGATAACTTTCTTTGGCCATGTTATTTTGAGAAAGACACGATTGCTTTATTAGTATGCTTGGAGTATTATTGTCTTTATGTGAAATGATAGACTATTGCTTTGAACCACTCGTGTCTTAATATTCATGCCATGATTAGATTATATGATCAAGATTATGCTAGGTAGCAATCCACATAAAAAATTATCTTTTTTTATCATTTACCTACTCAAGGATGAGCAGGAATTAAGCTTGGGGATGCTGATACGTCTCCATAGTATCTATAATTTTTTGTTGTTTCATGCCAATATTCTATAACTTTTATATACTTTTGGCAACAATTTATATGATTTTCTTGGACTAACATATTGATCCAGTGCCCAGTGCCAGTTCCTGTTTGTTGCATGTTTTTTGTTTTGTAGAAAATCCATATTAAATGGAGTCCAAACGCAATAAAAACTTACGGAGATTTTTTTGGAATATATGTGAATTTTGGGAAAAAGAGTCAACGCGAGAGGATGCCCGAGGGGGGCACAAGGCACGAGGGCGCGCCCCAGGGGGTAGGGCACACCCTAGGCCCTTGTGGTCACCCCATAAGACGTTTGGTGCCCTTATTCTAGCACAAGAAAGCTAATATCCGGATGAAAATCGTGTTAAAATTTCAGCCCAATCGGAGTTACGGATCTCCAAAAATTTAAGAAACAGTGAAAGGTCAGAATCTGGGGACGCAGAAAAAGAAGGAAACAGAGAGAAAGAGAGAGAGAGAGAGAGAGAGAGAGAGAGAGAGAGAGAGAGAGAGAGAGAGAGAGAGAGAGAGAGAGAGAGATCCAATCTCGGAGGGGCTCCCTCCCCTCCGCCGCCATGGAGGCTATGGACCAGAGTGGAAACCCTCCTCCCATCTAGGGGGGAGGTCAAGGAAGAATAAGAAAGGAGGGGGGCTCTCTCCCCCTCTCTCCCGGTGGCACTGGAATGTCGTCGAGGCCATCATCGTGACGGCGATCTACACCAACAACTTCGCCACCGTCATCACCAACTATCTCCCCCTCTATGCAACGGTGTAACACCTCTCCTCCCCGCTGTAATCTCTACTTAAACATGGTTCTCAATGCTATATATTATTTCCCAATGATGTATGGCTATCCTATGATGTTTGAGTAGATCCATTTTGTCCTATGGGTTAATTGATGGTCGTGATTGGTTTGAGTTGAATGTTTTATTTTGGTGCTCTCCGTCTCGCGCAAGTGTGAGGGATCCCCGCTATAGGGTTTGCAATATGGTCATGATTTGCTTATGGTGGGTTGCTAGAGTGACATAAGCTTAAACCTGAGTAAGTAGGTTATTTGCGTATGGGAGTAAAGAGGACTTGATACTTTAATGCCATGGTTGGGTTTTACCTTAATGATCTTTAGTAGTTGCGGATGTTTGCTAGAGTCCCAATCATAAGTGCATATGATCCAAGCAAACGTTAAGCGTGCGTAGAGTTGTATCGGTGGTCGATAGAACTTTAGGGAATATTTGTTCTACCTTTAGCTCCTCATTGGGTTTGACACTCTTACTCATCGAAAGAGGCTACGACTGATCCCCTATACTTATGGGTTATCAGAGGGGAGCATTGTGGGCACGGTATCAAGGGTGAAAACGAAAACAAGGTAAGATGCTTACTCGTCAGGGGCAATGTACGCCCTCTTCCTAGCCGGGGCCAGGCTGCCCCCAACCTTCCTGGGCACGGACTTTGCCGTGTCCTGAGGGTTGGCAGGGTGCACGACGGTTGGCCTCGGTGCGGCGTCGACGGTTGGCAAGGCGGAGGCGTCGCCTCGGAGAGGGGGTGCCGCACCGCCCTTCTTTGGGGTCGCTCGGCCCGGCCTCCACGGGGCTGGGGGAGTGGCCCCGGACCTCGTGACGACCTTGGTGGAGTGTGGGGAATCCACGGTGGGCTCGGCAACGTCGTCATCATCTGTGAGGCCACGGAGAAGCTCGCTTTGGGACGGTGTCCTCTACGTTGTCCTCGGTGTCCTCCGAGTCTTCCTCGCCCTCTTCGCCGACGTTGTCGCCAGAAGAAACCGACACTGGGGAGTTGGGGGCTCGGGCGGCACAAGCCCTAGCCTGTTGAAGACATGCATGGCAGCGACCAGCGTCGCCCCGTCGGCATGACAGTACAAGGGGATGTAGGCCGCTGGGAGGTTGCCCGGATCCCCCTCGAGCTGGGTGTTCATGGCCTTGTCCAGCTCCTCACCCGTCAAGCTCCCCGAGCGCAGCCAGATGTCGTCCTCTACGCCCTTGAACTCCCACATGGGGCGTGTGTGCTCCTGGAGCGGCGCCAGGCGCTGCGTCAGGAACTCGTTGACAAGCATGCCCCCCGTCAGCGCCCCGACATCCATGTCTGCGATCATCTTCTTCAGGACAGGCACCGCCCGGAGGTCGGAGAGCTTCTCGTGCCCCCACCTATCAAGCTTCTCTGGCAGCCAGGTCGGCAGTTCCGGCCGCATGTTGAGGCCCTTGGCATCCATGAAGACCCACCGGCGCCAGAAGTTCTCCACCTTCTTCCCGGCCCTCATGAGCATGTTGCCCTTGTGGACCGCAGCGAAGGATACGCAGCCGGAGCGCTGGGTTGGGTCGTGCATCCGCAGGTAGAGGAAGTGGCAGAGGAGCGCAACGGAGGGCCTCACGCCCACGAATGCCTCGCAATAAAAGGCAAAGATGGACAAGAGGAGGATGGATTGGGCTGAAGATGCAGAGCCTGGACCTGGTAATGGTCGAGGACGACGGTGAAGAACCCAAAGAAAGGGGAATGAGCCCCGCGAAGATGTTGTGGAGGAAGAAGGGGTAGAACGTCCATGCCAAGGACCCCTGCTCGGCGGAGCCGGCCCAGAGGACGGTCTCGTCCCACTCGTTGCCATCGCTTGCCGTCAGCAGGAGCGCGGCGGCGAGGTGCTTCTCCTCTGTGATGGAGGACGCGCCGAGGACCGGCGCGGGTGAGGAGGAGGAGCTTACGGCTGGAGTGGCAGGCTTAGCCTTCCCGGACGCCATCCTCAGGATTCTGGAAGAAGGGATGTAGAAGGAAGGAGGAGCTTGACCAAATCTGGAGGTGCTCTCAACAGAAAGAAAGGGGATTTGAAGCAAGGCGAAGAGAAGGCAATGATGGCTCAGTAGCGGGCGCCAGTCTTTTGTTAGTCCGGGCAGTTGTCGGGGCAGCGTGGGGAAGTGGAGACGTCCATGTCCCATCAAGGGCCATGTGCCGGCTCAGTCCCCAAGTGATTGGGGCCTGCGGCGCTTCACCCTTGCCCTTTGGCTTCGCCTCGAAGCCAAGTCCGAGTGCGCCTTGGGCCCGGGGGCTACTGTCGGTGTTCTGGGAACCAGGGTACCCAGACT
The DNA here is from genome assembly GCF_018294505.1 of Triticum aestivum. Classification (NCBI taxonomy): domain Eukaryota; kingdom Viridiplantae; phylum Streptophyta; class Magnoliopsida; order Poales; family Poaceae; genus Triticum; species Triticum aestivum. Next base: position 251,232,696 of record NC_057812.1, read on the forward strand.
TGCCTACCCGCGGTCCACGGCATGGCTCCATCGACGGCCTGGTACGGCCCATCTACAACACCATAAAGTCAAGACCCTCGTGCGAGGGCCAAGCCTCGCGAGGCGAACAACACCGAGACCTCCGGAGGAAGCGGCCACCCCAGGCGGCCTCCTGAGGAGCGGAGATTTCTATGTAGGTGCTCAACCTCATGAGGTTACAGTGACGCAAGCCATGATGACCAAGGCCAGGCGAGCGCCAGCGGGCGCAAAGGAGCCAGTTTTCTCTTTGGTGCTAAGGAGGCAAGGACAGGCGTAGGTTCCCGAGGAATCAGGCAAAGATTTCCATTCTAGTGCAACAAGACCAAGACCGCAAGGACGGCAGGACGTATGTCATCACCGAGCCCACCGCAGCTTCACGACCAGAGGCTTTGCAGGCGAAGACCACCTTTCATTAGGATAAAATGTACTACTTGTCCCCTTTCAAATTGGCCACTGTGGGATCCCTTCCCACCTACGTTTGGGGGAAGAGGACCGAGACCACTATAAGTATAGGTTAGCCACCACCGAGAGAGGGATCAGATCCTTTCCACCCTCACCAGAGTAGACCTCGCGAGGTTGTTCATCCCTTGTACTAGTTCATCCTTAGCCCCTCGTGAGGCAAATCCACCACAAGTAGGAGTAGGGTCTTACACCGCAAGGTGGCCCGAACCTGGGTAAAACTACCATGTTCATCTTCTCCCTTGTTCATCGAGCTAGGCCGTGGGGGTGACGAGCTGGTTGGCTGGAGAGGTTGAGTTCTTTGCACATGCCCCAGAGTTCGAACCTTTTTTGGGTCTGCGGAGCCCTGAATCCGACAACCTCGCCCCATTTTATTCGACAACAATGGTCAGGGGAATGTTACAGAATCGTGTGTGTCACCAAGCCACACATGCCTACCAAAAATCAAGGTACAAAGAAAATTTAGCTAAACTTCCATCTTCATAATTTCTATGTCTAGTCTCGTGGATGAAACGACATGACTCAAAATCTACTTTTTTGGTGTTCAACTCCCTTACCACTGCAACGCTTGCTCCACCGTATTGGCTTCATTATTCTTCATTACTGAACTGCTATCAGAAGAGATGACTGTGTGCGTTGCCATAAGATCACTAGGTGGAGCCTGAGCTTCCCAACAAGCTAATGCCTCGAGTATAGCCACATAAGTGATCCCATTTAGAGTAATAGAAGATAATCCAATGGAATTTCCATCCTGGTCACGGCAGGCTGCATCCGCAACACCATGTCCACCATGTTTATTTACTGCAGTCTGCATTGTTTTTGAGATAGCCTTATTGCGAGGGAGACCGGAGTAGCCAACCCGTTTCATGCACTACAGCATTAAGCTTCATCTCCTTGTTTGTGATTTGGTCAAAATCATCAATGAAGCTTTCCACAAAACATATGGGTGGACATAGATGGTTCCAATATGTTTTCATGAATAGCCTTTCGTTGGGCCGTCCAAATTGCCACTACTAAGAAAAGGGCTATAGATTATATGGCCACTAATGGCGCACCAGACATGTGGTGCGCCATGGATGTGGTGCACCGTGGATGTGGTGCGCCATTAGTATTTGGACATTAATGGCGCACCTACACATGATACGCCATTACTATATACTAATGGCGCACCACATCCACGGTGCGTCATTAGTAACAATTTTTTTTTCATTTTTGTCAAAACTAGTAATGGTGCACCAGTGGATAGTGCGCCATTACTAGTTTAATTAGTAATGGCGCACCACATCCACGGTGCGCCACTAGTAAATTTTTTTCAAATTTTTTTTCAAATTTTTTATTTATTTTTTCAAAACTAGTAATGGCGCATCAGTGGACAGTGCGCCATTACTGGTGCGCCATTACTAAGTTTTTTTCAAAAAAAATCAAAATCTGTTTTTTTAAAACTAGTAATGGCGCACCGTGGTTGTGGTGCGTCATGGCGCACCACTCCCACGGTGCGTCATTGCTAACTTGGCCCAAAACTTCCATCGAATGCACCCCCCCCGGTGGACCGCCTTTTCAGTTTAAAAAAATAAAAGAAATTGATGAAAATGTCAAAAAAATAAAAAAAATCCCATGTGATATGTGGTCTAGTTGTTGGGAAAATTTACAAATATGAATTTTGACTTTATTTGCAAAATCTCTTTGGAATTTGTAAAATGGGCATAATTTTTGCATACGAACTCGGATTAAAAAGTTTTCTATATAAAAAATCACCTACTCGAAAAGTTACATCCAAATTTAACCCGTTAAACATTTTCAAAATCCCCAAAACCTAACAGAAAAAAGTTACAGGGCTTTTAAGATCCGGAGGCAAAAAAATTCAAAAAATTTCAATCTTACTAGTGGCGCACCGTATGCTAGGTGCGCCACTAGTAACAGAAAAAAATTGGCTTCGAAATTTTTTTGAATTATTTTTCAAAATATGATACGTAATATGACCGGGAAGTTTGAAATACTTTTTCAAAATTTCATCATACTCATGAACTAAGTCCTAGACATCAGCAAGGTTTAATAGGATTGATATGATAGATATATAAATAAGTGCATGTGAAATGAGGTGGTGCTGGGGTTGGATAGAACTACGAAGTTAAGTGTGAAGTTAAGTGTGCTTGGGCTGGAGTAGAGTGAGGATGGGTGACCTTCCGGAAAGTAGATTAAGCATATTGACCCGAGATTAAGCCGTAGTGACCCGAGATTAAGAAAAAAATAAAAAAAATAAATTTTTTAAAAGAAAATTAAAAACTTTACTACTAATGACGCACTCCTGCGTGGTGCGCCATCGTGGGCTATACTAATGGCGCACCGGTGATGCGCCATTAGTAAAAAATCTAATGATGTGGTGCTAGTGGCGCACCTGTAGTGCGCCATTAGTAGCGAAAACAGATGCGCCACTAACAGCCTTTTTTCTAGTAGTGTGCCCAAAGAGTAACACATGCCAGCATGAAATCCACATGCGATAACAAACCCATCAATGCAAACAACCAATGTTTAGCGTTCCCTTCGTTCATTCCGATCATATGCTATGCTCCACAACTTCATCTTTTGAGAGTGCTCAAACACATCCGAACATGGAACAATCGAACAATGCATGCGCCATGAATCCTGGTTACACATAGAGGACAATTATGAGTTGCCTCCATATTTCTATTTCTAAGGATGCCATGTGTCAGTAGGGTTTGATGGACCCAGTGTATTCCATGGTTTGATATCTTTTGAATCAGGTCTGTTTGGAGAACCTGCCTCGCGGAATAGTCAACCTTTGCGCCCATGTTTAGTTTGAACCAACATATTACATACAGAACGCACCTAAAAATGCCCTTTCTTCTCTTAAGCCCACGACCAAAAATCAGATGCACCATATCCTCCTTCCAGGCAGTCGTCGTGTGATCAATCAGATCATGGACTAGAAAAGCATTTGCATGGTGGGGAGTGGTGATCGGCCGCATCATACCTGCCCTAGGAATCAAATTACGATTCCAAACTACTATAGTGTGCTCATCACCAATCCTGCGTATGATACCTTCCTAACTTTGGATGAGCAGTCCGCTTCTGTAGTTTGCCCATAATCAATCCAATTATGATTCCAAACTTATGTTGATATAGTGTATTTGAAAATTTTCATTAAAAAAATAAGTGGGAAAAGGAAAAATAAAATCAACGAAAAACATAAGAAATCAAAGAAAAAGCGGCACAAAGCTAGGATTTTTTTTTTGAGAGAGGGACAAAACTAGAAACTGAATGAATCGAAAATAGAGCAGGGCGAACTAAGAAGTAAACTGGCCAATAGCCCATAAACGGGTCGGGCCATCACCGTGCCTTATTCTGCCCCGTTAGGGCGACATATTGCCAGGTTTTCGAGGGCGGCATATGCTACTGGGCCTATCCATTTAGCGTCCTGCAAGTAGTGACCTGACTAGATGGTTTCCTAGCATATTTTTTTGCTTTCCCTGGTTTATTTGTTTTCGGTCGGTTTGTTATATGCTTGCTTTAGAAATGAAGAACATTTACATATTTTTAAAACAAGCCATTTGTATTTGAAATTTTGAGAGATTTTTCAGAAAAACTGAAAACGTTTTGAAAATTTAAAATTTTTGAACACTTATTGAAATTTTCAAACATTTTTAAAAAAAACCTGAACATTAAGATTCCAAACAGTTTTTAAAGACCCAAGCATCTGTTGAAATTGTGCATTTTTATAATGTAAACGTTTTTCATAAATGTTCTAAATATTTCTGAAATTTCATGATTTTTTTTAAATTGTGAAACCTTTTTGAAAATAAAATAAAAATAAAAAGTAAGCAAAAACCAACAGGAAAAACTTGAGAAAAGCCAGACCTGGAAGGTTCCTAAAATATGGACAACTGGTTATCAGAACCTTTCCCCATTTTTGAGAATCATCCGAACCTTGCCAGAAACGAACTCTGTTTTTTTAGGAACAGAAACGAAGTCTGTAGACACGCTACCAATCTAAATGGGCCAACGAGCTGAGTCGCTCGCTGGCGAGCTGAGTCTCCGTGCCAGATGTGACCCATTTGTCGCAGCATGTAGAAATAGGAAATGCCACTTTTCGATTCACATTCTTAGAAGAAAGGCTCATGCCCCAGTTCCGTTCATAATGAAACCAAAGTAACTTTACACCAGAATCTCCCAACGAAACAGGGGGAGAAGCAAACACCAAAGCAGTCTCAGCCAATTTCTTCTGTGTTCTTTTTTTGTTGCCAGTTTTTTGTTTATTTTTTTGGTACTCATTTTTTTGTTTAAAAAGGTTCTTTGAAATCTATTTAAATGAGATATAGTTTCGGACACCTCGACGCAAAATCTGACGATGAAGACGGTTTGGTATTTGGTGTTTTGGACACACGATTTAAGAGAAAACACTTTGAATGAACGAATCTATAAAAAAAAAACTCCCAAATTACGAGAAGATGTAGAGTGGTCTTTGCAAAGGGTAACCTTTAAGATGGTGATCTCTTTAAGTAGTGATCTCGTAGGACCAACGAGCACGATTGAAAACAAAGGTCATTGCGAATCTTGCTCATATTGGGCCGACTTCGGTCTTTGTCTTGCTCATATTGGGCCGAGATGGAAATTAATGCGGCCTTTTGTCCTTCCGAGGCAATTATACTGGTGTCTGCCTGAGAAAAATTTCGGAGAACACCTCCGCGTCTCGTCTATTCCCATTCTGTCCCTGGCCTCTCCGCCGCTCCGCTCCTCGCCGACGAAACCCTACGCGCTCGTCGCCACCGTCCTCGCCTCCACCTGCACCCGGGATGTACGCCGACAGGGTCTCCGGACGGAAGCGCTCCGTCAGGGACCGCCTCGGCTCGGGAGGCGGCGGCGGAGGCTCTCGCCCGCGGTCTGACTCCGCGAAAAGGTGCGCCCACTCGCTCGGAGGCTTTCGAACCATTGCTCGTTTAGCTGTTTCTGTGCTGCTTGATGTTTTGCTCTCGCAATCCCTGCTTTGGATCAGTTAATTGAGTCGAGATGGCTCGCAAAAGTTGCTTAGGGCCTTGAAATCGGGGAGTTCGTGGCACTGGTAGCTTGATGCTTGATTAACGGAGCTTAGTACCCTTTTCGTTGTAAGATGATCTGGTTAGGTGTATCGTGTATGTCATTCGTAGCGTAGCTACTAACGTACATGGGATCATCAGATCAGCAGCTACGGAGTATAGTTGTTTTTGTTGGCTGTGTCTGTCTGTTTAATTAGACATAGAGGAAATGTGCTACATTTGCTTCTGCAAATGTGATCTTCAGTGGCCTTTTGGCATTTCATTGGTCTGAAATACTTTTTAAAGCAATTGGGCAGGGTGACATTATGCAAAGGCGCACCAGCATTGCATGATATGAACAATGTTGTCACTGTTGGTGGATCTTATTGCAGCAAAGCTGATCATTTAGATGCCAGTTGGCATTTCAGCTTGTTGATATTTCAGGTTCAAGAAACTCTTAAATGAGTGCATTGTTTTCACCTGATCTCTGAAATGGAAAGTGTTGCTGCTATTAGTCAGTTTATTTGCTGTACATCTTCCATATTGGGCATTTTGCAGGTTTCGCCAAGTTGATGGGACTTGGAGGCGTGAGCTCTACAAGGATTCTGTAGGAACCCAAAGTTCATGTAAGGAGTACTGCCTGAATTATATTGAGCAGTACCCTTTCTTTCTATTCCCCTTGAAGATTTATCGTCACCTTGATTCTTCTGCTGTGCGTGGTTAAGCTGTACCTGCTTCCAGAAATCTTCAAGCAATCCAAAAATCACATATGAGGCAAAGCACTGTGGATGTGAAGAAATCATCAGTTCCAGATCTTCGCGAAAAGTTATCTGGAGGCCAGCGCCCTCAACTCAGTAGTACAGTTCAGATCCCAAAACCTGTAGCTAAACCTGTTCAAAAGAAACAGATCCCTGCTGCTGCTGCTGCTGCTGTTGCTGCCCGTCCTGTCACTGAACAAGTAAATGCACCAGCTGCGCCAAAGCAATCCCACGAAAAGGTAGGAGAGTTCCATGCAATCTTCTTACAAGCTATTATTCTGATGAGCTATTACATGTTTCTTGTTCTAGTCTAGTGGTTGTTGACATGTTACCTGTTACTCTATTTAGCGTTTAGTGCTGTGAATACAAAGGAATTGTTTTTCTACCTGAACATATAATATGCGCAACCTTTAATTGAACTCTGATCCTTAGTGTACTATGATATTCGTATATATGTTAATCCCCTACTTCTTTCGGGTGTTTGTCTGTCTGGATCCAAAAGTTTTGTCTGCCTAGTTTCATACCACTGTACAGTTATTCTTGTCTAGATGCTTGTTGGTTTCCTGTGGGTTTCATCATTTTAATTTAATGTTAAAATACTTTGTTTATTTGGAACGTGCAGGCTGATGCCTCACTTGACAGATTGCTGAAGTCTCTTGATCTGGAGAAGTATTCTATAAATTTCCAGGCTGAAGAGGCATGTTTGATTTATGTGGCAATTTCAAACCGTGGATGAGCTACTACATTTGTTGATGTATATTCAATTTTCAGGTTGATATGAAAGCATTGGTTCACATGAATGAGGAAGATATGAAGTCACTAGGAATTCCAATGGTACTACACGAACTTAATTTGATGCACTGTTTTATTGCATAGCTTTTAGAAGCATGTTCCCTTTCCCCCAAAATGTGTTTACACTATGTTGCTACAATAAGAAATCTTTCACCCTGAGCAATGTAAGACTAAACTGCTATAGCAGGTATATGCTGATATATCCTGGATGTAGATTGACGTAACCGTCAAAGTGAAATTGTAGCAGTTGAGTGGTTTTATTTTCGCTTTTGCTTGGCGTTTGTGTGTTGTGTTACTATGCTGTCTGTCTCTCTATCTGATTTTTGTCCTGTTGAGTTTGCATCCAATCAGCTCAGTTATTAGATTTATATTAGCATTGGTTGGGTAGAATGAAGTAAGCTGGTTAAGTACTCCCTCCGTAAAGAAATATAAGAGCGTTTAAATCACTACTTTAGTGATCTGAACGCTCTTATATTTCTTTACAGAGGGAGTAATTAGTACCTCAAGCTACATTTAGCTTCAATACCAGATTTAGCATATTACAAAGCAGCTCACTGTCCACATAAAGGTTCAGCAAACCATTATCTCAGAGCAATACCATGTAACACATCTAAAAACTGCAACAACGTCCATTTATTAATTGTTCAGCTTTCATTTTGCTTGTGGTCTGCTTGTAAAGATTTTGCTTAAAGCTTAACCTCTGCCTTTACCAGTATACTCTAAATGGATTGTATCTTTTTCCCAAGATGTTCTATCCATATTAATTTGGTAACTTGATTATGCTTACAGGGCCCTCGGAAGAAGATACTATCAGCACTGGCTTCGAAAAGAAAGAAGTCCTCAAGATCATTACCGCCTACCAGCTGAATGCATCTTAAGCCGTGGTTAGTTAGACGACTTGTCATCTTGGGGAGTAACTTAAGGCGAGCCAGATTCCTACCTACCTAGACTATGTATAAATATAGAACTCCATGATCTCGGGGTGGTGTTGTAATGCAAGATAACTAACAGTTCATGGGAGAGCTGCTCCATCTGTTACCTAGAATATTTGGATGCTAGTTTACCATGCCTTTTGGGATTGTTTCGCGTGTACGGCAGATCCAGTTGTTGCCTATTATTATTAGTCTTTACAGCGGAGTTAGGGCGATGAACATCGCCATGTTGTCCATGCTAACTGGCTTGGAGGATCTGGGTGTTGCATAATTTTTTTTTTGTTTGGTTTCTCCTGTTTTGCGAATGTGTGTTGTGTGTACTGTGGTGAACTCTGCCTGATGTTGTGAAGGTGTACCATCGTCTTTGGAACTTTGTTTTTCTTTTCTTTTAACATGTCGGTTTATGCTCTTGCCTGCGTTGTGGACTGGGCTGCTGAATGGTCAGCTCGTTCAACCGGCGTGCGGGGACCAAAATTATCTATCGGTATTGGCTTTTTACTTTTTTTTGATGATTGATTTTATCTTCCTGACCATGTACAGGTGGTGTGATAAGTGAACAGGTAGGTATAAGGACATGTTGTGCAAGCGGAAAGCCAAAAAATACTTTGACTGGAAGAACAATAGTTTTATCATGAGTATTTCTAACACATATAATAGTCTTAGCATTATTATCCACCATTCCTACATGATTTTGTTGCTGATTGTACAATGGTATATTCACAAAACCGTCACTAGATAATTCTCATCATGTTGTTGCGGGAATTTATAGCAATAAATTTATAAAGAATAAATTAGAATAATACCCTCCAAATTCTTGTATGTATACTAACATAACGCCCGTGTGTTGTTAAGGAACAACAAAAATAATTGAAGTTATAATGTTATATTGGATTATTATTAGTCTATAACCACCAACAAACTAGTAACAATTGCAGTGAAAAGACGGACTTTGCTTCGACTCGTTCACAACAAAAGCAATTGCAGTGAGGTTTGGTTTGAATCTTGCAAATACCGCCGGATGCAGTAAGATTGAAGTGAATTCGGATAGCATGGAGGTGGCGAATGCATTGAGCCAAGGCTACTCTTCTTCAGTCGCTTCATCCATTATAGATGACTGTTATTTTATGTCATTAGGTTTTTTCCATGTCATTTATGATCATTGTAATAGGGAACGTAATCGAGTAGCTCGTGAACTAGCAAGATTAGCTAGAGGCGTGTTTGGTTGCCCGCATGCAGCCCAACCAGGGCCACGCGGGATGTGCGTGGCCTGTTTGGTTGGTTGGGCTGCATGCAGTTTGTGGCCCGCACGGAGCTTAAAGCAGCCCGCAGCCTGGCCCGGAGGAAACTACCGAATCAGCAGTTTCTCACGAGCCTGGCTGGACGCGGCCACGCGTGCGAGGCAGTTGCACGCCTCGGGCAGGACGGGAGACGGAGGGGACGTCTCATAACTCGCCCCCACTCTACTGTCACCGCGCAGTCGCACTGTTCCCACCGCTCCCTCTCTCTCCCTCACCGCCCCTCCCTCTCCTCTCCTTCGATGGCTCCGCCTCGCCCACTGCCGCGCCGCCCTCTGACCCCCGTCGACCAGCGAATCACCAGCATCCAGGAGTGCTGGCTGGCCGGGCTCCAGAACTCGGGCCGGGACCTGGCGGCGGCGCTGCGAGCGTCGTTCCCAATCTGCTGCCGGCCACCACCAGCGCCGGCCAATGCGGTGCCGGTCGCTCCTGCTCTGCCGCCGATTCCGAACCTCATGGTCCTGGGCTCGGCGCCGGCGCCGTCCACGGAGTCGCCCCTTTTTGGGACCCCATTGGGCAGGGGGGTTTCTTGACCCCCGTCCAAGGGTTTTCTCCTGTCGACGGGCCGTCCTCCTCGACCTCCGGCGTGGCGATGAGCACGGGGCCGATGCCGCAGGCCGTCGCCAGGGCCGACTCCTCCTTTGCTCCACCACCTCTCTCCTTCCCGCCGGGGTTTTCACCCCGGCCTCGGTTCGCTGCGGCTGCATGTGCTCCGGTGAGTCAAACCCCTCCATACTTCCTCGTAGATGTAGATTAGGGGTTTATTTCTTAGGCATGTGCTAGTAGTTAGTGGATTCGATATGATTAGATAGGATTCTAGCAGATCCGATTGGATGCGATCCCAATCGAATCCAATCAGACTGATCTGTTCTTATTTTGTACATTGTGTGTCCTAGGATAATTTTCTTGTGCTACTGGATCTGTGTTCATGCTAGTAGCTATGTTCATGCTAGAATCCCCAATGGTATTGTGCTTTGCTAGGATGTGTGTTCATGGTAGGGTCTTGCTAGGATGTGTGTTCATGCAAATGGCATGTTCTTGTTCAAGCTAGGACCATGTTCATGTTGTTGTTTATGTTGCTAACATACATGTTCAAGCTAGGGTTTGTGTTGAATGTTATACGTGCATGTAGTAGGACCATTTTAGGATGCTGCCAAATGTGCATGCCTACTCATGGGTGGTATTGGCACTTGCTGTTGCTATTTTTAGATGTTTTCATGTTTAGGATAGTGCACTGATGAGTGGCAGTTGCAGCAAAGCAGATGCCACTGATTAGTGGACTTGCCCACCATTGATCAGTGGACTTGCCCAACAGCAAGTCCACTGGTCAGTGCCATTGATCAGTGGCATTTGCCCAACAACAAGTGTCATAAGCAAATGCCACTTATCAATGGCACTTGATGTTGGGCAAAATGCCACTTATCAATGGCACTTGCTGTTGGGCAAGTCCACTGATCAGTGTGCCACTGATCAGTGGACTTGCCCAACAGCAAGTGCCATTGATAAGTGGCATTTCCTCAAAGAGTTTGTGCACTGATCAGTGGCATTTGCTCTTGGGCAAATGTCTCTGATCAATGCCATTTTGCAAAGAGTTTGTGCACTAATACTTGTCATCTTACTTGACAAGATATTGAAGACTGACTGGGATGTGGCGGGAGGAGGAGCTTAGGTGGTGGCCAAAGCTGAGGGCGCCAAGGATTTCATCCCCACGAATAGGTGGCTCAGGACGATGGACCTGCCTGGCAGGATCGCCTTCATGAGCCTGCCTTGTTCAAGGGGACGATCTCCGAGGTAGGGCCACAAGGAAGGGGCCAGGGAGCCGCTGCGCTTCTACCAGCAGATCAAGGAAAAAGAGGACCTCGCCATGCTTGTCGTCCCGCACAAGTTCGTGGAGGTCATGAACACCTGGCTGGTCATCAAGCGGCTCTCTCGCGTGGTTAGGCTGTCGGCGAACAAGCGGTGCGTGTTCTGGGTGCAGGTCCAGAACTTCGAGGGGCACATGGTGCTTGGTCGGGGCTGGAACTACTTCTGCCGCCGCCACCGGATCGTCCCCGACGACCTTGTCGTTGTGCGCATCTCAGGACTCGGATTGAAGATTCAGATCTACAACCATGACTCCTCGGTCATGTGCAGGTTTCATTGCAACAGGCACAATTGCGTTGGTAACCTCGAGCATGCTATGTAGTTAAGTTAAGTAAGGTGTTAGTGTTGAAATTTTATGGTGTGTGGCGAGACTTGTGCTGGGAACTTGTTCATATTTTGGCCAGGAGCAGCACCCTGACTTCGAGCAGGGAAGGAGGATGCCCTGCTGTTAATCTAGACTTATGCTATGTGGTTAAGTAGTTTCCTATCATTTCCTTGCTTGCTGTGTTTGATTTCATTTGGGTGCTTGCTTTGTTTGATCTTGCTGTTGCACTCATCATGTGGTGGTAAGGCCACCACATTTGAATGGGGTGAGCAGAACACAAACGTTGTTTGCAACCAAACAATTGAAGTTTGCATCTGCTCACACCCTAAGCACAAAAACGGCAACCAAACACCAGGGGGCAAGTGCCCCTCCATGCGATGCAGGCAACCAAACAGGTTGCATCTTCTGCATATGAGGCTGCATTTGAAGAACCAGGCTGGCTGGAGATGGACATGCAATGCAACTACTATTGCAAACTGCAACCAAGCACGCCCTAGGTTTTCTTCTCCGAGTGTTTGGATGGATAACGCCCCTGATGAGGTTATCCCTTTACTTGTAAGCGATGCTACTTTACTTATGAATGAATAGAGGAGAAGAAGTTTATCAAAAAAACAGACTAGTAACAATGCGAAGAAAAACTCAAGCAAACACATAACTCTGCACTTGCGTGAATACAAGTCATGGGAGCACTCACATGTGCTTATCAAATATATTTTCCCATTCATAACATGAGTGAGGTTGTCGGTTGTTGGTTTGATTGAGCTTGGTGTAAAGCCAAGTGTGAGGTTTGAAACACCCAACTGCATTATACTTTTTTGGTGTTCTTTTATGAATTGTTTTGGGGTTCCAGATGGACGAGGGAGATTGGGGTTGAGTGGGGGGTAAACTGTTCCAAACCTGGGGGAGTCCGATGGGTTCTGGATGGATGAGGAAGATTGGAAAGGAGAGGGGAGTGAACTCACCGCCACCATCACCAACTCGGTTCTAGATGGATGAGGGAGATTGGAAATGAGTGGGGGAGTGAACTCGCCGTCACCACCACCAACTCCAGTTTATGAGATAGTACTAAGATATAGGATGACTGCATGTTACAATAGTTCGTGACCTTCTAATGTCGGTGAAACGATTTGTTGCTAAAGAATAAAAATAAAAATTGATGATGTAGAGGACTTGCATGTGCTTGATGATGTGGAAGCTTTGCATGTGTTGAAATAAAATAAAAATATGAAGGGATTGCATGAGCTTGATGATGTGGAGAACTTATGTGTGCTAGGATTTCTTGGCCATCTTTTTGGTCTCTGTATGCTCATAAGTTATCATGCTAAGGAAACATGTCCCGTCTACTATCACATGGGTAAGAGCAACAACCCAAACATATAGTTAGACAGAATGAGCTGTTTCCCTCTCCATCCACATGCGACTTAGGAGGAGATTAGGGTTTCCACCGCCCCTCTCTGACACCGCCTTCGATCCACACCCTGGCTTCGGTGGGTGGATAGTTAGATAGAATGAATCGTTTCCCTCTCCATCCACATGTGACTTAGGAGGGGATTAGGGTTTCCACCGCCCCTCGCTCGCACCGCCTTTGGTCCACCCTGCCTTCGATGGGCCCATGGGCCGTGGAGGTGTGTCGGACCCCTGCACCCATCGGCAGGAGGGATTGCATCCTTGCTTTAGGTAATTTTAGTGTCTAGATTGGGGGCCATAAGGCGGCGGCGATGTCCAAAGTTAGAATAATGTCCCCTTCATTCTATCCCCACTATGACAGTGCACCTAGCATCGACTAAAAGTGTATGGAAATGTGTCTCCAACGAATCTTCTTGGATCCCTGCCGGCATTGTCTTCTCGGTTCTCCTTAGAATATCATCACATACGCCTCAATCCCCCCTCCGCCGGTCCTTGCATTATCGATTTTTAGGGTCTATAGTGGATCTTCCTGGATGCAATAGTGTTCATCTCAGACGAATCCATCTGGATTCAGTTGACATTCGTTTTCTTTGGTGTGTTTGGAGGTATGGCCCTACTACCAATCTACATTTATCATCTTCGGCGATGGTTGTTGTTCCGGTGCACTTTTCTTTGGGGCATTAGAACGAAGACTTTCTCCACTATCCATTTTAACAAGGTTTTCCTAGCTCCGGTGAGGGAGGAGCGATGACGGTGGCGCATCTTCAGCTCGCTCTAGTGCTTAAAACCGCCGCTAGGTGGTTCATGGTCATGGTTGTTCTAGTTAATTTTAAGGATCTATGTACTGTTATTACATATTATTAATATAACCGATGAGTTTTTTCACAAAAAATGGTGGACAAAAATGTGAGAGGCAAAAATTGCGCATTAGCATGTAACATAAAGGGAAAACAAATGCTGGACACCATGCCTGTTGTCACAGGAATGCCGACGACATAATAGCATTGACGAAATTGAGGGCATATGTAATTATGCATGGACCCAGGGACTGGCTTGCCCTTGGAGGTAAATTGTATGGAAAATCCTTCTAGTCACCTAACTGATTGCACCTTTTCATCGGTCGCGCCGTGCTCTCGCCACGTGCCAAGAGTGGACGCACACGAGCAATCTTATGCTCTCACGACCACCGCCCATTATGTTCTCTCTCCAATTGGAAGCATGTCATTCTCTACTCTTTCTCCACACAAGTGAGTGATGTCATAGCTCCGCCCATGAAGCTTTCCAGCGAGGTGCCGCCTCCTCGGCCTAGCCCTCATGCGCGTAGCCGCACCTCTTCGGTGAGATCTGCATGCCACACATCCTCTCTAAGCTTCAGCACATGACTACCCCCAACGTGTTCTCAAAGGCCCAAGCACGCACGCGCGCGCACACACACACACACACACACCAATCGTTGTTGTTGTTGCAAGATGCAATGTCTAGTAAATGTTACCGCAAAGCTAAAGCTGGCCTCGTATGTTGCAACGACCTGCCATCCATCGATGTGCCTCTGTTGCTATTATTGCAAATCACACAAACACTGGGGTGCTATAGCTGCAAGCTACAGAGGGCAGTCAACGCTGCTACATGGGGAGGCTGCTAGTGTTGGGGGAGGGGACATTGCTCCAATGGGGGCGTCGACACTGCGAGACGGGGTGCCAACGCTATAAAGTCGGCATTACAAGCCGTAGTATGTTGGGAGGGCACGATGATGCAGACTTAGGGCAATTGGCATGGCGTGGTGCTGCAAGTGGAGGAGCATGAGCTGCAGTAGGGGCACCGGGCATTGGGATCTTGTGAGTTGGGCGCATGCATCCCATTGTTGCTACAAGAGGGTCGTCGTTGTGAGCTTCAAGGCAGGGGATGCCAACAGTAGTACTGCAAAGGGTGTTGATGTGATGCCCGTTGCTGCAAGGGTCCTCGTCATGTTGGGATTCATGCACTACAACGATGACGGGGATGATGCTGCAAGCGAGCGACATTGCGATGATGACGAGGCTGCTGCAAAGAGTATTGTAGGGTCAAGGGAGAGGCAATAGGAGTGCTACAAACAAATACATTGTCCAGCGTATGAGTTGCATGTAAGTCTTTTGAGGAAGAGGGAAAAAGGATCGAACGGTCAGGGGGCGACGAACGGTGAGGACATATCCGCATGCGGGGTCAGTTGGTTGACACCTAGCATTCGACATAAATAAACTTCACAAAAAGTGTGGAATTTTCGCCCTCCCATCGGAATTATGCGGCTCCGATCGAGATGGGCACTGAGCAGAATGATAGTGGTGACGCTTTGTTTTACACCAAAGACCATAACAGCAACTCCAACACGTCAACCCAAACGAACATGCGCTTTGTTTGCTTTTTGTCCGTTTGGGTTGGCTCGTCCGCCCCCATTTGCGTTTGGGTCGGCCATGCGCCCAATGCACAGACCCAAATCTCATTCGCACTTAATTCTAAAAAGGCTCGCACCCATAGATAATGTCAGTGGACATGCCATCACACAAAGTTCATGCCGGCGCCATGCTAGTGGCCGGCATACATGCCAACCTCCAAAAAACACCACACAGCTCATGCTGGTGCACTTGCCAGTGGCCGGCACACATGCCAACACACAAAAAAGGGCGGGAGTTCAACTACACCATCAAGGCTGTGGTCGTGCCGGCACACTTGCTGGCATACAAAAAATGATGGCACTCTCCACCATATATCACTTGTCATCAAACTTGAGCATGTCGGCCTGCATCTTCTCGAACTAAGGCCTCTTTCTCGTGGACACCGTGCTCAAGTCCACCTTCATGATCTCCACCCCTGTTATCATGCTAGCTAGAGCCACTTCTTTTGCCTTGGTCTTGGCATTGGCGGCCTCAATCTCTAGCATATTTCTTTGATTCTCCGCCTCCATCTCGAGCTTCTTTGCTTGCTTCTCCGGATCGAGCTCAAGCCTCCTCCTTTGGATCTCCATTAAGGCCTTCATCTTCTCTTCTTTGTCTTGCCGGCGCTTCTCCTCCCTTGTGTCCTTCTTGGTCATCATACCTGATGGAGAACGAAGCATGAAAATCAAAACTTTTCCTACGAACACCCAAGATCGATCTAGGAGAAGCATAGCAACGAGAGGGGAGAGTGTTTCTACGTACCCTTGTAGACTAAAAGCGGAAGCGTATATAACGCGGCTGATGTAGTCGTACTCTTCGTGATCCGATCACGATCCAACCGATCTAGTGTCGAATGGATGGCACCTCTGAGTTTAGCACACATGCGGCTCGATGACGTCTCCTCCTTCTTGATCCAGCAAGATAAGGCAGAGAAGTAGATTGGATCATGACCAACACAACAACGTGGTGGTGATGGTGGTGGTGGAATAGCGGCATCGCTTTGTTAAGCAAAAAACTGTGGGCGAGAACTATGCCGGGAGGACGAGAACATAGTAATTCAAAAAAACTCCTACGATCACGCAAGATCTATCCAGGAGATGCATAGCAACGAGACAGGAGAGTGTGTCCACGTACCCTCATAGACTGAAAGCGGAAGCGTTTAGTAACTCGGTTGATGTAGTCGAAGGTCTTCACGATCCAACTGATCCAAGTACCAAACGTATGGCACCTCCGTGTTCCGCACACGTTCAACACGTTGACGTCCCTCGAGCTCTTGATCCAGTAGAGGGTCAAGGGAGAGTTTTGTCAGCACGATGGTGTGGTGACGGTGTTGATGATGTGATCCGCGCAGGGCTTCGCCTAAGCACTACGATAATATGACCGAGGTGGTAAGCTGTGGAGGGGGGCACCGCACACGGCTAAGACAATTGATGTTCTGCCTTTGGGGTGCCCTCTGCCCACTTATATAAAGGAGGGGGGAAGGAAGAGGCCGACCAAGGGGGAGGCGTGCCAAAGGGGGGAGTCCTACTAGGACTCCAAACCTAGTAGGATTCGCCCCCATTCCTTCCACGGAGAGGGGGAAAGGGGAAAGGAGGGAGAGGGAGAAGGAAAGAGAGGGGCCATGCCCCCTCCCCTTGTCCAATTCGGATTGGGGTAAGGGGGGCGCGCCCCACCTCCTATGGCCTGCCTCCTTCTCCTCCACTATGGCCCATTCGGCCCAATAACTTTCCCGGGAGGTTCCAGTAACCTCCCGGTACTCCGAAAAATCCCCGTTCTTCTTCGGAACCATTCCAGTGTCCGTATATAACCTTCCAATATATCAGTCTTTACCTCTCGACCATTTCGAGACTCCTCGTCATATCCGTGATCTCAACCGGGACTCCGAACAAACTTCGGTCATCAAAAACACATAACTCGTAATACCACTACAACAGGAACCCCCTTTTAGCAACGCATTGATGTGTTGTCGTATGTCCATATAGGTGTTGCTAAGGGCAACACCAACGGATTAGTATGCGTTGCCGTTGGTGGCGGTCGAAGGGTCTACAACAACACATATAGATGCTTGGTAAATGATGTGAATAAGTGTTGTAACATAGCAACGTATATAATTAGAGCTTAACAACACTTCATATGCGTTGGCGCATACCGTCCAAAAAAGGATTTTCAAAATGGCATACCAGATTATTACAATGCCAAGAGACATTGCCACATGGCATGAAAAATTAATTTTACTTTATATATTGTCATCCATATTTTTCGATCAATGTTGATAGTGCATATGAACCAAAATGTAGTAAATAAAAATGTCTCATATATTAAATTGGCTTTGTTGCATTACAAACAACACAATCCAAAGATTACAAGACTGAAACTATCTAGTAGTAGTCTGATTCTCATCCTTGCAATCAGCGTCTCAGCCATTCTAAATATTAATGCTTCGAACATCGACTCTAGAGACGACATTCTATTTAGAAGTAGCCCCGTTCTCGACCCTTCAGTCAATGTGAGACATGCATCATCAATTTACCTGGCAATAAGAGAAAATATATCAGTAAAGAGCCTAGATAAAATCAAGTTAATAGAGCAGTAACTTTTAGACGAGCAGCATACAAAGGATGCAATAATTAATTTTGTCGCCTGACCAATAATTTTAAACCTTTTAGTGGTCTTATCAACAGATCACATTTTGCCAACATAGCATCAACTTGCACTGCTCAGAACTTATTAGCCAGTTTAACAACATCAGTTTTATATTCTAGTCAGTACTTTAGTGTGCAGCAAGAGTAACATTCTCGTTTTGGTTTCCCAAGCTCTTCGAAATAATATAATGCCAACCTATTACAGAAAAGAAAGTAGACAAGAAAGATTTTCTAACATAAGCAATTTAAAACCTGCAAAGAATCATCCATAACATAAATTTAATATGCTAAAAATTCATGCATAACATACACTTGTTTGGTTTTGTTCTTGGTCTGTAGTGACGAAAAAGGGCTGCCCCCTGCTTTATATTGTTCTTGGTCTGTAGTGAAGCGGAAGACATCTATTGCTTGTTCTGTTGACTTTCTTCTGAAGCATGAGCCCACCATACAAATTGCATCCTACAATAGTTAATAGAATAAGAAGGTGCACACAAATCAGGGGAGCGCACCATGTGTTTGAAGTAACAGAAGCTGCTTTGCTGTCCAAAGTGCTTCTTAAGGATCATCAAATTGTTTGTCGCAGAAGTCTAGGTTGAACACTTTTTGCTAAATAAGAGGTTGTGGTGTTATAACTTATAAGATCATTCTACCAAACAAAGACAGAGCATAACTATTTCATTATGCGTAAGAGTAGGCGTTGCACAATTGCTTGTATTGTCTCTTTCTTATATTATATCAATATTGCATTTGCAGGACAAGACTAGTTTACAGATTAAATACAGAATATTGCTCAAAGCCCGAAAGTAGGTCCTTAAGTAAAAGATTCATATTACACTGTTTCCAGAAGCATATGTATGCAATTCTGCATGCATATATCAAGAACGGAGCTAATTTTGTTTAACACACAGCTGCGAAAAAAAATCAAAGTGTGAACTTAGGTCCTTGAGTAAAATAAGAAATTATACTACATAGTATTTCAAAAGAATATGTGGGCATACGTATATCGAGAACAAAAACAGAACTCCTTATGTTTAATACAAACTGCAAAATATATCAAAGCCTGAAGCTAGATCCTAAATTAAGGGGGAAAACGTAGTATGCTATTTTTCAGAATGCTTCAAAATTGCTTACATCTATTTGAGCTAATAGTCTTGACCTCGTCCCCCTCGGTTCGCCTCTGCCTCCACTTCCAATCCGATCCTGGGACACGGCAATTCAACGATTAGTACTGTATAAGTTGCATGACATGAGGATTGAGGAAGGAAGTGCAGCTGTGAGATGTTTACTGCAGATGTGTACTTGCTGGTCTACTGAGAAGAGGAGGGCGAAAAAGAGAAGATAATGCAGGGGAGGATCCTTCGCTTCTGTGGGGAGAGAATAATTAAATCGGCCACTGGGTAGAAGATGTGTAGGGAAGGCGCTGGAACAATTATCCACCCACAACTTTGACTCAAGCTCGATCGAGGTAATTGATCATGGATTCATGGTTACATTCAGGGAGATTAATTGAGTTACCTACACGTCCTGCGCATTGACGTCAAGCTGCTCGGCGATGAGGAATCTGAACTTGGAGGACTGGAGGATGGTGACAGAGCCAATCACGCGACACGCTGGGAACACAGAGGTCTTCCACGCGAGGTAGGTGAGCACGTCAATGGGGTTGGGGACGATGAGCTGCAGCGCCTCCGTGGCGTGGTCGGTCACGCTGCCACCGAAGGCACGATCTACCATACAGGGACAGGGTGGTATTCCTCGGCATCAACGACACGCAGAAGGCTCGCCCGGCCGCGCGCAGCTAGGTGGAGAGAGAGATGGCGCCTCGAGGAATATGATCATTCCAACGACGGCGGGGTTCGTGATGAGTGGAGGTGTGATGGGAAGATGGAACCGTGCGCGTGGTGATCAGGTAGATGAGGGGCAGATTTTGTGGAACAACCGAGCAGTTTCAGTTTTTATTTTTTTAGATGGAGGGAAATCGTTGACGTGGGAAAAATGGAGGGAAATAAGAAGAAAAAATGGCCGGACTGAATTTCCGGTGACCTTTTAACAATTTTTTTCTGAATAAACTGGTTAACTAATTGACATATGAGGCTCAGAAAAAACTAATTGACATGTGAGTCAAAAAAAACCAATTGACATGTTAAGAGAAAGGAAAATGTGAGGAAAAATAGATACTCGAAGGGAATAAGAGATGGGAAAATAGTTCTTGGTGCTTCTAGTTAAAACTAAGATTATTTTAATTTTTTTAAAAATTGTTTAAATTATTACATTACAAGTATTAGGAAATTTTAAAAAGTGCTCAAATGAAGAGCAAATAAATACAACTAACTTGAATAAGATACTCCCTACGTACTTGTACTAAATCAAATAAACTTATTTTGGGACTATGAAAAAATAAGATAGATAGTATATCTTTATATTGCTTAAAAGGAAGATAAAAGGGTTGATAGTTGTTGATGTCATTGTTGCCCCATGCCGGTTGTCCAGATGTGGCCAAAGTTGACAAGGTCATTGAAGTCATCATTGATGTCACCATCACCAGCCACCCTAATGGCTCTCATTGTTGCGGTCGATCCAATCCTTAGGGTTTGGAATAGACGAGGTTTAATACGATTGTAAGCAGGAAGAGTGCCAGGGAGCAGACAATATGTGGCTTTGAGGTGGAGGTGGGAAAGGAAGACGAGACGACAAATTTGAGGGGCAACACTAGATTAGGAGGGTGTCAATCGGGGACGCGGGGACGGCGGCAACGACGGACAGGTTCGGGGTGGTTGCGGGATGGCATATTAGAATGTGTGCGCTGCGAGAGGTGGCATGGCGATGGGGAGACGGGCATCTGCTATGGTAATAAGTGGGACATAGTAGTAGCATGGGGCATCGAGGACGCGCTACTACTAAGCACAACTGTTGTAGCGCGGCCTCTGGCAGACACGCTACAACTACGCGTGGCCCACCAGTTGGACCCGTCTATCCGTATTAGTAGCGCGTGGTTGCATACCCATGCTACATCTATCAAATTAGTAGTATTGCGGGTTTTACACCCCGTGCTACTACTATGGCTTGTCCTAGGGGACGGTGGGGACCACTTACTAGTAGCGCGGGTCATCTGTGGCAATGGTACTACTATGACCTACCAGTAGCGCATTTTTTCACCCCGCACTACTCCTAATTAGCAGTAGCGCGCTTCGAATAACCCGCGCCATTACTAAGTGGTTACCTATAGGGGGTTTTCCTAGAAGTGTGTTTCTTACCTCGGTGGTCCCCGAAGACCAATCTAGTCGCCAATGAGATATCTTTTCCTAGTTACCATTCGCTCTTCCTGGCGGCACAGAGAGGGTATCGCTTGTAAGTTTTTTTCTATTTCTCCCTAAAGGGGTCCCTAACATTGCCTTATATTCCCGGTGAAGCTTAGGTTACAAAGTCTAGGTTCTTGGCTCCCTAGGGCATATTACAGGCTTTCCAATGATGTGGCTATAGGTTCCCGAAGGAGGTTGGGTACCTCATTTAGATCCCGATTAGTGGATCCATCGTCAATGATGAACATTTAAAAAAATTCCTTTAAAATGTGTGGAAGTTTTTTAAAATTCCGTGAACTCTTCTATATACACGATTCTACGATGAACAGTTAAATTCACTTTGATTTTCTCAAAATGCACAATTAATGTCTTCGAAAAACACGATGAACCTTTTTTTAATACATGATAAACATTTATGTAGTAAATGATTTTTGTAAATACACATTGATTTTTTTAATACACGGATTTGTCGCTTTTTATATGGGTGAACACTTTAAACTTCCATGAAATTTTTCAGAAAACGTGAAAACATTTTAAAATAATAAATATTTTTATTTACCTGAGAAAAAAATTCAATTATTATTTTTGACCTATTTAAATAAAATTGGCAACATAAAATATATTTTATTTCTTATGGCTTGATTTCTAATGAACATAAAAGTAGCAGTCATTTTTAGTGAAACGTAAAAGTAGCAAGTACAACTACTTCGTACAAGTAGCATTATATTTTGAGAATTCGTACATGTACCAATTTTTTTAGTAAAGTCAACTTATTTTTGTACTAGAATCGAGTACAAATAACAACTTTTTCAGGGGAGTATAAATAATCTTTTTTATTTTTTGAGAATTGACATTAAAGTTTAATCAACAGCGGCTCGATTCACCGCTACTTCCCCATGCGCACAGTGGGCCCTTGCTTTCTAAGGCCCAGCTGAGCGGAGTTGGTTAATTGCTCACAGTGGGGAACATACACACAGGTGGAACAATCAAAAGCACATCACGTTCTTTACTTATCCCGGTTGGTTAGCTTCTTCTTCTACCGAGCCTGAGGTTACAGGTTCGAGTACTTGGTTTGCCATATTTTATTATTACTTGTATGCACGTATGGATGATGTCATAATTTTAGAAATATAACAACTTATTAGATATAAATAGTTTCTTTTATCTTTACAACACATAGCCCACTAGAAAACGGTTCGGGCTTCATATGATCATGGATGTCACGTGTGTAAATGGCAACGCATAGAGTGCACCAGATAGCATCCGTTGTCCCTTGTATCAGCAACAACACATAGTCTTCCCAACGCATATATGCGCTTCGTTATATGATCATGGATGTCACGATCATGGATGTCACGTGTGTAAATGGCAACGCATAGAGTGCACCAGATAGCATCCGTTGTCCCTTGTATCAGCAACAACACATAGTCTTCCCAACGCATATATGCGCTTCATTGCAACACATCACTAGAACGTTGCAAAAGGTGTGTTGCTAAAGGGGGTTCGTGTTGTAGTGAAATCGTCATCGAATGTTAAGCGTGCAGACCCTACTGGTTCAAGAACTTGTAGACATGACCCAGACACATCTTCGGTTAATAACCAATAGCGGAAACTGGATGCTCATATTGGCTCCTACATATTCTACGAAGACCTTTATCGGTCAAACCGCATAACAACATACGACATTCCCTTTGTCATCGGTATGTTACTTGCTTGAGATTCGATCGTTGGTATCATCATACCTAGTTCAATATCATTACCGGCAAGTCTCTTTACTTGTTTCGTAATACATCATCTCACAACTAACTCATTAGTCACATTGCTTTCAAGGCTTATAGTGATGTGCATTACCGAGAGGGCCCAGAGATACCTCTCCGATACACGGAGTGACAAATCATAATCTCGATCTATGCCAACTCAACAAACACCTTTGAAGACACCTGTAGAGCATCTTTATAATCACCCAGTTACATTCTGATGTTTGATAGCACACAAGGTGTTCCTTTGGTATTCGGGAGTTACATAATCTCATAGTCAGAGGAATATGTATAAGTCATGAAGAAAGCAATAGCAATAAAACTAGATGATCATAATGCTAAGCTAACAGATGGGTCTTGTCCATCACATCATTCTGTAATGACGTGATCTCATTCATCAAATGACAACACATGTCTATGGTCAGGAAACTTAACCATCTTTGATTAACGAGCTAGTCAAGTAGAGGCATACTAGGGACACTCTGTTTGTCTA
The DNA here is from genome assembly GCF_018294505.1 of Triticum aestivum. NCBI lineage: Eukaryota > Viridiplantae > Streptophyta > Magnoliopsida > Poales > Poaceae > Triticum > Triticum aestivum. The sequence goes on from NC_057812.1 coordinate 251,256,171, forward strand.
TGTATTCACACATGTACTAAGTTTCCGGTTAATACAATTCTAGCATGAATAATAAACATTTATCATGATATAAGGAAATATAAATAACAACTTTATTATTGCCTCTAGGGCATATTTCCTTTAGAGACGAGACAACAGCCAAGGCCAATGTCTTGGGATGCCTTGCTGCGCCTCTCCCCTATATTTATATGTGTTGGAGGACTGGGAGTCTAGCCCTACTCTTAATAGGAGTTGGCGCAAGGGGGAGAGGACTGGGATTCCAAGTCCAATCCTATTCCTACTAGGACTCCCCTTTTTTTCCCTTCCCTAGTCGCATGGTCTTTTGAGGACATGGTGCGCCTGGACCAATAAGTCTAGGGCGCTTCCCCTCAGCCCATGCCAGCCCTTGGGACATGGTGGACCCACTTGTGGACTTCCGGACCCCTCTGGAAGCTTCTCGGTACAATACCGAAAGAACTGCACCTTTTTCTGGAACCCAAAATATGACTTCCCATATATAAATCTTTACCTCTCGACAATTCTGAGACTCCTCATGACGTATGGGATCTCATCCAAGACTCTGAACAACATTCGGTTACCAATCATCAAATATCCCAATACTACTATAGCGTCAACGAACGTTAAGCGTGCGACTCTGCGGGTTCGGGAATCATGTAGTCATGACCGAGACACCTCTCCGATCAATAACCAATAGCAGGACCTAGATGCCCATATTGGTTCCTACATATTCCATGAAGATCTTTTATCGTTTGCACCATGATGTCAAGGATCTGGTTAATCGCGTATGCAATTCCCTTTTGTTGCACTACAAAAAAAGACACATCCGTGACATTTTGGGCCGAACGAATTTTTTTCCTGTCATACATATGACACTTCTATGACGATAATTGTGACAAAACCCGGTATCATCATAGATGTGGTGGGCTCCTACCTCTATGACAAAAAATCTTGACAGAAAATGGGCTTTTCGTCCTGGGCGGCCCGGAGACGCAGCTGCATGACATTCTTTGGGCCGTCCATGACGAAAAAAACCATGGTAGAAGTGAGGGTGAGGAAAATTTCGGGGAGTTCCCGGTTACGGCGGGAGGTCGGGGGCCGAGCGATGCGCGTTTCTCTCATACGCGTACGCACGTGTGTGCGAGGCGTTGGCTCTAACTGAACCCTAGCGATTGCACTGCAGGCTACGCATTACTGAACCCGAGCGATCGATCGATGGCTGTTAACTGAACCCGATCGAGCGATTCCTTTGCTACTGCTGCTAATTGAAGCCGATCGATGCTGCCTCTGGATGAATAGTGAGTGTTGCGGGGGGGAGGGGTTTGGATGAACAGTTCCCGGTGGGGGTGGATGAACAGGATCCCGTGGTGTTGCCTCTGGATGAAGAGGACCCCGATCGATCGAGTCGGTTGGGGCTGGATGAACAGGACCCCGTGGAGGGCTGGATGAAGAGGACCACCCCGTGGAGGGCAGGATGAACAGTAGACGGTGGAGGGCAGGATGAACAGTAGCCCGTGGAGGGGTGGTTGAACAGGAGCCCGTGGAGAGGGCTGGTTGAATAGTAGCCGGTGGAGTAGCGCGCGGTGGAGGCTGGATGAACAGGAGTGCGTGGATGAATAGTCGCAGGTGGAGGCTGGAGGGGGTCGTCGGTGGATGAACAGTAGCTCATGGAGGCTGGAGGGGGTCGACGGTGGAGATGAACAGTATCCCGTGGAGTCCCGTTTTGCGGTACGCCACACCCCTCCTGATGAACAGGACCCCCGTTTCGACCGTAGCGCTCCAACACAAGTCCATTTCCTCCGTTTTGCAGTACGCCACACCCCTCCCAATCAACAGGACCCCTGTTTCGACCGTAGGAGGTCCGTTTCCTCCATTTTGCGGTACGCCAGACCCCTCCCGATCAACAGGACCCCGTTCCGAACGTAGGAGGTCCGTTTCCTCCGTTGTGCGGTACGCCAGGCCTGGTTTCCATCGCCTGTTCCGTCCAAGCCCTCCCGATGAACACGACCACGCATTCCGTTCCGACCCAGCCGGTTGGCTCCCATGCGTTCCGTTGCCTCCCGATGAACACGAGCATTCCGTTGCCTCCCCATGAACACGACACATTCCGTTGCCTCCCCATGAACACGACGCATTCCGTTGCCTCCCCATGAACATGACGACGACGCTGTTTCTCTGTTCCGACCCAGCCATGTCAACAAGCCCTCGCCGTACGTATGCGCGAGTAGGCATTTGAGACCCCGCCCGTATGTACACATACGTGGCCGTATTTTCTTTCTTGCACCCTGGCCGTCTCTACTACGACACGTGCGCGCCTCTACATCCAGCAGTATATATGTACGTACACGTTCGCGACCAGAATGACAACGCTATGTATGCTTCGACCAGGTGGGTCCCGATCATCAGGCACTTCCTTGCGTGCGAAGATGTAGCTGGTGGGTCCCAGCAGTCAGGGGGGCGAAATACGGTGGTCCGTCCGGTGGGTCCCCTCTGTCAGGTGGAGGAATAATTATTTTGCACGTAATAAGGAGGCACTTCCTTGCTGCGGTCGTGGACCCAGCTGTCAGCCTCTCCACGTACAGTCCACGTCCCATGGAAGCTGTTCCTTGACCACGTTGACCACGCCATGCCGAGAGCACCAGGGCGGTGGATGACGGCGAGGCCTAGGAAGGGGACGACGCAGAGCCGGGGAAGACGCGGCAGTGGATGCCCACGTGTAGAGGAGTACGAGGGCACTGGTTCACTGCGGTGTGAGGCTGTCGTCGCCGCAGAGTAACAGGGGGTGTGGGTGAGTAGAGGGATGGTCTGGCCAGCGGTGGGAGTAGTAGGGTGCGGTGAGGCCTCCGCCGCATCGTAGCCGGCCACGGGAGGCAGGAGCACGAGGCACTACCGGCGCTGGTTTGGGCAGCTAGAGTAAGAAGACCATAGGTTGAAGAAGCACTACGGCCGTTGGATGGACATCGTACGGTCACTGGAGCTAGAATCGTGCATATTGACTAAGTTGACAAAGCCCTCCGTCCCCATCAACTTAGTAGGCCCACAAGTCAGCCTGCCACTATACTGGGTCCCAGCTAACAGGGGGAGTATTCATTTTTTTGTGTGTAATAAGGAGGCACTTCCTTGCGTGCAAAGATATAGCTGGTGGGTCCGAGCTGTCAGCGGCGGTAACATTTTTTCGCGAAATACAGAGGCCCTTTAGGTGGGTCCCTGATGTCAGGTGGAGGAATCATTATTTTGCGCGTAATAAGGAGGCATTTCCTTGCGTGCGGCCGTGGACCCAGCTATCGTCCTCTCCACGTACAGTCCACTTCAGATGCATGTCGGTCGTTGACCCCGTTGACCAGGCCACGCCGAGAGCACCAGGGCGGTGGACGACGGCGAGGCCTAGGAAGGGAAGGACATGGAGGCAGGGAAGACTCGATATTTGTTTCCCACGCGGAGGGGAGTACGACTGTACGAGGGTTTACTGGTTCGTCTGACTTCGCCGGAGAATAACAGCAGGTGTGGGTGAGTAGAGGGATGTCTAGGCCAGCGTTGGGAGTACGATGGGGCGTTGAGGCCTGCGCGGCAGCACAGCCGGCCGCGGGAAGGAGGGAGCAGGCAGTCCCGCCGGCGCTTGTTTGAGCGGCTGGAGCAGGAAGAGAAGAGATTGAAGAAGCACGATGGCCGTTGGATGGACATCCAACAGTCACTGCTTGTGCGTCAACCTTTTTTTTAGGAAAACCTCAAATCTGTGGAAAACAGCATACAACCCATCTACCATTATTTCTAATAATTTTCAGCCCATTTGCTAATTCTTAAGGTTTTTTTGGAGCCCATATTCTTTTTGTTAGCATTACAGCCCAAATTGTGGCCACATTAAAAAAATTATACGAAATTTTGCATATTTCGGTGCGGTCCGAACTGTTTTTAATCCCGAAATTTCGACTCACATTCAAACTGATTTTAAAAATAAATGTATATCAATATAAAATCCAACAAATTCTCCATGCATAAAAATTAATGTAATTTAAAATCTTGAAATGAAAAAAAAGATATTTGAAACTAATTGCCGGTTTGATGTGTTTTAAAAATGTACATCCCATTTCTCATTACTGATGGGCCATTTTCTCGGCCAGCCGAATGAAAGCTCTCCTCGTCTTGAAAGATTTGTAGCCCAACAGGCCTGACAAAGCGACTTACTTGGCAAATCACAAAAAAAACTGGGTTGTGGCCGTGGACCCAACTGTCAGCCTCTCCACGTACAGTACTCTTCCAATGGAAGTCGTTCCTTGACCACGTTGACCACGCCGCGTGGAGAGCACCACGTCGGTGGACGACGGCGAGGCCTAGGAAGGGGACGACGCGGAGCCGGGGAAGACGCGGCAGTGGAAGGCCGCGCGGAGAGGAGTACGAGGGTTCACTGGTTCGGCTACAGTGTGAGGCTGCCGTCGCCACAGGGCCTGGCTAGCAGTGGGAATAGTAGGGGGCGGTGAGGCCTTTGCGGCAGCACAGCCGGCCACGGGAGGCAGGAGCATGCGGCACGACCGGCGCAGCTTTGGGCGGCTGGAGCAAGAAGACCAGAGGTTGAAGAAGCACTACGGCCGTTGGATGGACATCGTACGGTCACTGGAGCTAGAATCGTTCATATTGACTAAGTTGACAAAGCCCTCCGTCCCCGTCAACTTTGTTGGCCCACAAGTCATCCTCCCACTATGGTGGGTCCCAGCTAGCAGGGGGTATTCATTTTTGTGTGCGTAATAAGGAGGCACTTCCTTGCGTGCCAAGATATAGCTGGTGGGTCCGACATGTAGGGTGGGGCGGTGCGGCCTGTGCGGTAGCACAATCGGCCACGGGAGGCGGGAGCAGGCAGTCCCACCGGAGCTAGTTTGGGCGGCTGGAGCAAGAAGATCAGATATTGAAGAAGCAGCACAGCCGTTGGATTAACATCCAACAGTCACTGCTGCTAGAATCGTTTGTGGACTAAGTTGACAAAGCCAAAGTACACACCAACCTAGTAGACCCACAAGTCAGCCTCCAAATCTGTTCCAAACAGCATACAACCCGAAATTTCTAGCCAGATTCAAATTAATTTTAAATCTAAATATACCTTAATTTAAATTCAATGAAATTTTACCCGCACAAAAACAATGAAATTTAAAATATCAAAATCCGAAAGAAAACAGTATTTTGGAACTAATTGTCTGTTTGCCATATTTTTTCATTTTACAACCCATTTATTATTACTTATAGCCCATTTCTTATTACTTATAGCCCATTTTCTGGGCAAAATGCATCCCTCCTCATCTTGAAAGATTTCCGGCCCAGTAGGGCGTAGAAAAGCAAGTAGGCCTACGTTGGTTATTCTGCAAAAAACAAAATAGCTGGCTAGCAATTTTCAGAAAGGAAAAAACAAACTGGGCTGGTCATGTGCTAAACATATGAAATAAAAGCCTGGGCTAGACGGGCCACGGGTCCCACAGAACCCAGTTGATACCCTTCTCTGTCCCGAAAAAACAAAATTACTGCGCGCGCTGCTGGGTCCCTACTGTCATCCTCACCATGTACAGTCATCTCCTTATTCCTCTCGGTTGTTGACCATGTTGACAACACCGGAGGGCGGCGCCACGGCGAGCGAACCAAGGCGGAGGATGATGGTGAGGCCTAGGACGGGAACGAACAGGAGCCGGGGCAGATCACAGCCAGCCGTGGGAGGCGGGAGCAGGCGGTCGTGCCGGTGCTGGTTTGGCTTTGACGGCTCGAGGAAGAAGAGACTGAAGAAACGCGACAGACATTGAATGTCAATCCAACGGTCAAGGTTGGCACAATCGTTTGTTGACTAAGCGGACACCAAGTAGCATACTTTTTTATATATAGGAAGAAAACTGCAAGGAAAATGTGTTCGGCTGCCGTCCTCCTCACAGGGAACGTTCGCCACATAAGTGACTAGCACCCTTGGTTTTCAACCGAGAGGTCTTGGGTTCGAGTCCCAGGAACTCTCAATTTTGTCGTCCTTCCTTCCTCGCAAAAAAAGGGAAAGAAACTCAAAGACTTGGGAAGGCGTACAGAACAAGCTAGTGTACCAGTAAAGAGACATTGCCGAGTTTTAGAAAAAAGAAAGACGTGCTCCTGTAGCTGGTTCGAATCCAAACCTAGAATATGACTATATATGGTGCTATGCTACTCTGCAAGTAATGAAACTGACATATCCAACATTCGCTTCTCCTCTTCTCTACTTACTCTGCCTAGCATCAGAAGCTCTGGCCGCAGCAACCATGTCCGCTGGCTGCTCGTCCACCTGCTCTTCAGCAGGCAACAACCAGATATGCGCCAAGTCGCAACCCGTACCATTGCCTGTGGGTCTCATCACACCCTCGCCGGCACGCGCACCGCAGCCGATTGCGCATCGCAACCCGCTGCCGTTGGTGTGGTGCCACTGCTGCAAATCACGCAGAGTCATCCGTCGTGTCTCAACCACAATCCGCAACCCTGGCCGAGTCTTCTACAAATGCCCGAATCATGGGGTAATAATATGTTTAAGTGTTGTTCTGCTGCTTTCAGTTGCTGATCTTTTAATAGTTTGGTTGATGATCTACCAATTTGATTCGTGCAGAAAAGGGAAGATTTGTGTGATTTGTATTTCTGGGAAGTTGCTGATGTGGGGGAATGCAACTACGCTGATTATTTGGTTAGCCGAGGAATCCCAATACCAGCAGGTTGGGGTGTTGGACAATTAGCTAAAGGAACGGTAGAAGAGGAAGATGCAGAGCAGAAGGTTAAAGATGCAGTTCCTCTGATCATGGCCAAGCAACAGCTGCTGAATGACCTTAACAACAATGAGGAGATGAAAGAGCTTGTGAAGATAATGGGCAAAATCGATGTGCTCTGTAGGATGATTGTCTCTTTCTTTGCAGTGTATGTAGCACTCGTGATGTATTCAGTGGCTACGACATGAGCACTTTGCTGAAACTAGTAATGAACGAAACCTGTGTAGCAGGCTGGGCGTAGTGTTGTGAACATCTAATGATTTCTATTAACAGAAATCATGGGGTATCCCCTTTTGCTCATATAAATAAATAAATAGCAGAGGCCCTGTCGGGTTAGCTTTGTTCTCATTCGAAGATGTCGAGCAAATTGCAGTCCAACAGCAAACTATGTCATCAAATTCAAGTTTCACAGCCAAATATGAGTACAACTAAACAACAATGTCATCATGTTTTAGTTGTCATACAATCACCAAACACAAATCAGCATACATAACAAGTGATGTTCTCACAGCAAAATACTAAACAACATGTTCATCAGGTTTCAGTTGTCATAGAAAACACAATTTCACATAGTAGATAAAAAACGTCTTCTGACAAGCAAATACGACAAAAGCAATGTAATCATCATCCGCAGCAGCAGCGTCAACATCTTCGCCATGTGTATCAGTCTGAATCGTAATTCCCCACGGTGTCATCTTCTTCTTCGTCCTCAACATCCTCGAACATTGGCTTCTTCTTGATCAACTCTTGTATGTCCACAGCACGACAGGCAATCTTTTCGCCGGCGTCATTGACGTGATGGTTCTCAAAGATATTAGGAACATCTGTATTATCTTGTACATCAGGAGCAGTGTAAGCATCATCTTGTTGTGCAACTTCATTAAACGAATTCCTCTGCTCAAACCTTTGCAATACTCTCCAGTCATCGCTATGTGCAAATGTGTCTTCCAAGAAAAATATTTGTGTTGCTTGATTTGCCAAAATAAAAGGCTCGTTGGTCTGGTACGCCGCCTTGACACTGATGGATTTGAAATAATCATCAGCTCTGGGTTTTGCGATCCTGGAAAACAGGTCATACCAACGACAGCACAACAGAACCACACACCGATGATCCTCGAAACTGGAGATATACTGCAATTGAATAATGTCTGTTATGTTAGCATACATTTCAGTTGTCTCTTTGTCATACGTATCTGTGCTCATGATGGCACTGTTTTGTGTCTTCCTGCCTTCGTCTCGTGCAAGGGTGTTGTAGCGCACATCTCCAACAACGCAAGATTCATAATGTGTCGGATTTCAGGTTCCGGCAGAACCTTGAGGTTCGAACACTGGGGTGCGCACGGAGATTTCGCCTCCTACCTACCTGCACCCCTCCGCCTTGCTAGGATCTAAACTATGGCAAAAACAACACAAGAGACGCAGGGTTTATACTGGTTCGGGCCACCGTTGTAGTGTAATACCCTACTCCAGTGTGTGGTGTGGTGGATTGCCTCTTGGGCGGATGATGATGAACAATACAAGGAAGAACAGCCTCGCGAGGGTTTGTTCTTGGTCGGGGCGATGAACTGCTAGGAGGAGCTCAGTCACCTTTCTCTCTCTCTCTCTTTGGCCCTTCGGTCCTCTCTATGTGTTCATGTGGTTGTCGTCGTCGTCCCCCTCCGTCTAGCGGGTGGCTGATCCTATTTATAGAGGCCCTGGTCCTCTTCCCAAATATCAAGTGGGAAGGGAGCCAACAATGGCGGGCTAATTTGAAGGGGGACAACTAGTATCAACTATCCTGACAAAAGTAGTCTTCACCTGCGCAAAGCTCTAGTGATGACGCTGTCTTGGGCTCCACGGTGACCTCCATCTCGTAGTCCTCCTGGTCTTGGTCTCGTTGCACCGAAATGGCAACCTTTGCCTGATGCCTCGGTACTCCGCGACTGCGCTTGCCCCTTTTGCACCAAAGAGGAAGGGAGGACGCTGCGCGGGCTGGCACCCGCCTGGCGCCCTTGGTCGTCATGGCTTGCGTCATGGGCACCTCGTGAGGTACCCCACCTTGGTCTCTCCGCCTCCTCGTGAGCCAGCCTGACGAGGCCGTGCCTGAGGAGGCTCCGTGTCGTCCGCCCCGCGAAGCTTGGCCCCTCGCGAGGGTCTTGGGCATGTGTTGGTGAAGATGGGCCGCGCTGGGCCCCCATTTGAGCCACGCCGCAGGCCGCAGGCAGGCAAGTCTGGGGACCCCCGTTCCCAAAACACCGACAGTAGCCCTCGGGCCCAAGGCGCGCCCGGACTTGGCCGTGCAGGGAGGCGGAAGGGTAAGAGCGAAGCACCACGGGCCCTAACAGTCTGCGGCCTTGGGCGCCGCATGGTGGTTGATTGGACGTGGGCGCCTTAGCAACCGCGCGAGTTGACTAAGGAGCGGCACCCACCTAGGCTTTGCTCCTTGCTTTCCCCGGTTGCTGCTCAGATTCCCTTTCTTGCGCCTCTCCTTCCTTCCTCCAAAATTTCCAGATCCGCTCCGACCGTGTGACCTAGGAAGCCATGGCGCCTCGCCAGCCCCCGGCCGTAGCTTGGTACTCGTCCGCCCTGGACCCGCCGAACGTGTCGGAGGCGAGCCTTGCCCGGTTGCGCCTGATGGCGACGATGCGGGGCGTCAATGGGGCGAAGGTGTTTAAAGCCGGCTCCGCCACCCCTGAGGGTCAAGGGAGCACCTTCTATCCGCTCTTCGTAAGTGCCATTGCTGCTGGCCTGGTGCCTCCCTTCTCTGAGTTCTTCTTCTCTGTCCTCCGCCACTATAAGCTGCAAGCCTTGCATCTCCACCCCAACTCCGTCCTTCTCTTGGCAATCTTCGCCTATTACTGCGAGGCTCACGTAGGGGTGCAGCCTTCAGTGGCCTTGCCGCGCCACTACTTCTACCTCCGGACCTCTCGTGGTACTGCTTCCACGTGCGTGAGCTTCGTCGCGTACGGTGGCGCCATTGCCGTTTCGAACCCCGGGAAAAGGATTGAGGGCTTCAGGAGCAAGTGGGTCTTGGTGGATGCTGGGCGCATCCACCCTCGACTGATCTTGCCAACGGAGCAGCCCACGAGCTCCAGTAATTGGGATCGAGCGGAGCTCGTGGACCCCCGCGCGAAGCTGATGTTGGAGAAGATGGACGCGGATCTAAGGCCGGCCAATATGGCGGCGGCGAAGCTGACCGGCGCGTCGCTGCTGAGGGAATTCCTGGAGCACCAGCTGGCTCTGCTTCGGCAGTACTCACTTTCGATGTGGAGGCCCCGTTCGAGCCCCGCGGCCTTAGCCGACGGTGATCTGGCTGCTGTCCTCCAATCTCTGGTCGGGGGCGATGTGGCGAGGTCGGCGGGCGCTCCTACGCCCTTGTTCCTCCGCGACGACTGGGAGCAGGTAGTGGAGTCCATGCCCGTCTGCAACGGGGATGGGCCCGTGCCCATGGAAACTCCCGAGGAACCGGTGGACGTGCCCTCCGACGACTCTAGCGAAGAGGAGGAAGGAGGGGAGCGGGGAAAAGGGCCTGACTCCGAGGCGACTGACGGAGAGTCAAGGGCTCCCCTCCCCCGACGCGGGTCCCGCGTTCTCCGCCTCTCTCCGAGCGATGACGACAAGGATGACGATGAAGACGATGGCGAGCAGGGCGGCGGGAGCTCACCCCCGATCCCGAAAGGACAGGACCGGGCTGATCTCCCGAGGGTCTGCCCCGGCCCCATGGCGGACCGCAGATGCACCTTCCGCCTCCAAGCTTCCCGAGGTTGACCCTTCCAGCCGGCTTTCAGGCTTAAAATTTGGCCGGAGGCTGCTTGAGCTCGCTGGCGACGACCCGTAAGCATTCGATTCCTATCTTTATCTCCTGCTCTGCTTCTGAGGCTTGACGTCCGCATCTCTTGGATAGGCTGGCGCCCACAGCAAAGAAGCCAAAGGGGGCTCCCGAGGTTCCATCCGTGGCAGCGCTCCTGCCCGCGAAGGAGGGTGACCATGACGCACAGGCTTCTCCTACCCGGTCGTCCTTGCGAGGCCTGGCTGAGCCGGCTGGGGCGAGCTCAGCCCCCACGGCCCAAGTGGCTCCCGAGGCGCTCTCGCCTGCCGCCGCCACCACAGCCGTCGGGGCGCAGCAGACTCTGCCTCAGGATGCTGCGGCCGCGCTGCTGCCTTCTCCTCCTACTCCATCGACTGCTGTCTCTCCGACCCCTTCTGCCATTCTGGATCATGCTATTGCTGAGATGGACCGACTGCGGAAGGATCTTCTTGGCGCCGACCCCCGCTTGGTGGACGGGCGCTTGGAGCTGGCTTCAGGATGGGTTCGCTCGGACGCTTCAATTCGGGCGGCGCTGGTCCAGGCCTCGACGGCATGCAACGAGGAGAAGCAGGCCGTCCTTGAGGCGAAGGTTGCTCGTGACGCAGCCCTGGGGGAGGTGGTTGACGTCCGTGGACGTTGCAAGGCGCTGGAGGGCGAACTGCAAGATTTGCGGGACCAGCTCGCGAACGAGGTCCGCCTTCGCCAAGAGCAGGAAGAAGGCGTGAAGGCTCGCGAGGCGGCTCTCGAGGAGAGGGAGGTCAAGCTCAAGAAACGCCGCGACCGCCTAGGCGCGCTGGAGCAGGAGTTGGGGGCGAGGAAGGCCAAGCTGGACGATGAGGCCCTGGTTCTTGCCAAGGACCGCGTGGCCTTCATGGAGATGGAGGCGAAGGCTCGCTCCTCACTGAGGACGCTTTACGATAGCGGCCTGGAGAGCCCACTGGCTGGCGTCGAGGACGGCCCCGCCAAGCTGCTTCCCTTCCTTGTTCACGCTCTTGAAGATGTCGCCCATGGCCTTGGCCCCACGGCCGAGGCCGAGGCGCGTGTCCTATCTTCTGCAGCACTGACGCGGGTCCTCACCCACATCTACCTTCGTGATCCCGGTGTCGACCTCGATAGCCTGCTGGAGCCAGTGAGCGGCGAGCGTGCCGCTGCCGCTGCTGAGGCCGTGAAGGGTCGCGCAGAGGCCCTGTTGGGGAAGTTCCGGGCCTTCAGCACCAAGCCGAAGCAAGGCACTGCCGACTCCACGGCCCCATGAGGCGTGCCCGATCCGCGCTGCTCCACCGCCGACAAGTGACTCCGTCGTGGCTCCTGTCCTGCTTTTAATTCCTGCACATGTATCATGCCTCGGGGAGGTGTTTAAACTTGCATTTGGCATCGAGATAACAGTGTGGACTGTAATATTTGCTTTTGAATTCCTTGAAATTTGCGCCTTTCCTTCCTACTTGCTTCTGTTCTACGCAGGCAGAGCCTGGCCCCGCGCATGCCTCACCCAGCGTTGGTCCCGACCGGAAACCAGGATGGGGCCAAGGAGTGAGGGGCCACGTGACAAGTTAGGCTCCTGAGTCGCGATGCTCAGGAGTCCCCCTTGGCGCACGAACAGCAAGTAGGAAGATGTGATGCGGGTGGATCTACCGTTCTACGTCTGCAGAGCCCAGCCGCGCGCGTGCCTCACCCAGCGATGGTCCCGACCAGAAACCAGGAAGGGGCCACGGAGTGAGGGGCTACGTGACCAGTTAGGCTCCTGAGTCGCGATGCTCAGGAGTCCCCCTTGGCGCACGAACATCAAGTAGGAAGATGTGATGCGGGTGGATCTACCGTTCTACGTCTGCAGAGCCTGGCTGCGCGCGTGCCTCACCCAGCGATGGTCCCGACCGGAAACTAGGACGGGGCCACGGAGTGAGGGGCTACGTGACCAGTTAGGCTCCTGAGTCGCGATGCTCAGGAGTCCCCCTTGACGCTCAAACGGCCTTCGTACCTTGGCTCCGCTCGGGGAGAGACGGCGACGAACCAAGCTCGGGGGGACCTGGCTGGGCGGCGTGCGTCTGGGTGTGACCCAGGCGCAGCCCCCGTGCCCAGCCCCCTCGCGCGGCACTCCCGAGGGGAGCCGTTACGATGAGGCTAGACACTAAGCTCTGGGCTCCCTGAGGTTGATGCAGCCCGGGGGCCACCCTCAGTTGTTTATCACCAGCGCGGAGCATAGTGCTACCGTATGTGTACGGGCATAGCCGCTCCTCGGCAGTGTCGTCAGCCAGCACGGAGCATGGTGCTTCCACTGGTACGTGGGAGGGGCCCCCCCTCCGGGAGGAGCCCCCGGGGCGTGTACAACCCCGCCCTGACACGTGGCTGGCACGGTAGGGCCTGGCGAGGTGTATCTGGGCACCCGTGAGCCAGCACGGGACTCACGGGGCCCTACCTCTAGGCGGGTTGCGCCTGGCACTAGGCCTTATCTTGTGATGCGTTCCTGCAAATTTGGTTAGATGTCGACACTCTACATCCTCGGGTCCCGGCCCTCGACCTGGTCTCAGCCGTCGTTGGTATGCCAGGTTGCGATGCCATGGACAAGGCCACAGGGTGAGGGCTGGAGAGCCAGTAAGAGCCTTGAGTCGCGATGCTCAGGTACCCCCCCTTTAACGTGCAAGTGGTCGGCATGGAGAAGAAGAGGTGCCGTGGACCGGCATCAAATAATCAAGCATGGTGGGTCTAACGCATAATCGGAAATAAACGCAAATGGGATACATGCCACTGGGCCTGGACTGAGTGGCTTGGGGATCATGCAGCCTGAGGGGCGCCCCCAACAAGGTAAGCTAACAACATGGAATGAAAAAGCGGATACACGCCGCAGGGACGGACCCACACGACCTGGGAATAATGCAGCCCTAGGGGGCGCTCCTAGCTGGGAATAAAACTCGAAAGATGTCACCTGATGATGTTGAGGATGAAGGAGCGTTGATGTAGTAGGCTCGGTGGGCTGTGGGAGCCGATCCTCACGAGCCCCCAGGCCCAGGGGCCTCGGGAGGCTCCGGAGGCACTGGCGGCTCCTCGCGGTCCATCTCCATCCCTGCCAGAGCAGCGGAACGCCTGGCCTCTCGTGCCTCCGTGATGCCCCTCATGAGGCGCTGGTACGCGTCAGCCGCGCTTGGCAGGCCGTAAGGTATGTGAACGTAGCTGTGGGGTGGGCCTCTGCAGCGCCCCACTCGCGAGGGCCAGAGGTGCTCTAGAGAGGCGACTCGGTTGAGCCCTGGTATGTCGATGCAGACACGCAGCCCACCATCCTCGCCTGGATGGGGAGCCACCGCTGGTAGGCGGCGGCCGCCTTTCATGACTCTTGACTCCTGTAGCTCCTAAATGGCCTTGCTGACGAACTCCTGAGGGTCTGGATCTCCTTGCCTTGCTCCTTCTTGAGGGAAACGTGCTTCGAAACACGCCTCCATCTAGTGCCCAAGCGCCTCCCTCGTGACCCTAGCTAGGTCGGTGGCCCTCCAGGGGAGAGCCCCCGAGCCCTGCCTGAGGAGGGCGCCGGGCACGCTTTCTATGCGATGGAAGGAGGCTCCCCCTGGGCAGGCGCGGGCCCAGAGGGGCCTGCCTCCTGAGTGGTCGGGCCGAACGATGTCTTCTTCTTCTTAGGGGCGGTCTTGGGAGGCCTCCTGCTTCCACGATCCGGGTCTTCCAGTGATGCGGCCTGAAAGGCTCGTTCCAGGGAACACACCGCGTCCTTCTCTTCATAGGGCACCGTGATGACTCCGCCACTTCCTGGCATCTTGAGGACGTTGTACCCGTGGTGAGTTACGACCATGAACTTGGCCAGCGCTGGGTACCCAAGGATGGCATTGTACGGCAGGCGAATGTGAGCGACGTCAAAGTCGATGAGCTCGGTGCGGTAGTTATCGCGTGCCCCGAAGGTGACAGGGAGGCGGACCTGCCCAATCGGGACCGTGGATCCGTCGGTGATACCGGAGAAAGGCTTGGTTGGCTGAAGCTGGCTGTAGGGCACTTGGAGGTTGTTGAATGTTTCCACGGACAGGACGTTGAGCCCTGCCCCGCCATCGATGAGGGTCTTGGTGACCACCACGTTGTTGATGATTGGGGAACAAAGCATCGGGAGGACTCCGGCTGTAGCCGCACACTTGAGCTGATCTGCTGAGCTGAACATGATGGCGCACGCCGACCACCTGAGAGGGCGCGTGGCTTCGAGCCTGGGGAGGACTGCGTTCACTTCGCGGGCGAACTGCTTGAAGATGCGCTGAGAGGCTGGGGCTTGTGCCCTGCCCAGGATGCAGGCGATCGCGCGCGGCTCCTGGAAGCCCCCAGCCCCCTCGTCCTGGTGGCGGTCCTCGTTTCTTCTTGGCTGCGGCGGCAGCGGTGGGAGGCCTGCGTTGCCTTGCGGGCGATCCGCATGAGGCTGATCCCTCCAGTCCCCCTCGCGAGGCTGATCTCTCCAGCCTCCCTCGCGAGGCGGGTCTTGCCAGCGATCCTCGCGAGGTTGGTCGCACCACCCTTGGCATGGGCCACGGTCTTCCCAGCGTCCTGCGTTCCTTCCTCCTCCTCGGCCGTAGCCCCGGTCACTGCGGTCAGGGCGACGGCCGATCCTTCCCTCTCGCACGGCTCAGAGCTCTTGACATTCGTTGGTGTTGTGGGTGTGGAGGTCGTGGTACACACAGTACCGGCCGCCCTTGGAAGGTTCGGGCTGATCTCTGCCTCGCTTGGTGTCTGGTTCTGCCGCGAGCACGGCAGCCCCCTTACGCTTCACATCCTTGGCCTTGGGCTTCTTTTCTTCTAGGTCTGCGGCAGGCAGCTCGAGGAGGGGGAGACGCCCTTCCTCGGCCCTGGCGCACTTGGTTGCCAGGTTGAACAACTCCAAGGAGGTGCACGGGTCTTCATGCATCGCCAGCTCCTCCTTCATCTTGACGTCACGCACGCCATCGGAGAAGGCCGAGATGATGGCCTCCTCGGTCACCTTGGGAATCTTGAGGCGCGCGTTGTTGAAGCACTAGATGTACTTCTGCAGGGTCTCCCCGGGCTATTGCTTGATGCGGCGCATGTCGCTTACGGCGGGTGGCCGGTCGCGAGTGCCTTGGAAGTTGGCGATGAAGCGGGTGCGCATCTCGTCCCAGGAGGAGATTGTGCCTGGAGCCAGGTTCAGGAGCCAGGTGCGGGCCCCGTCCTTGAGTGCCATGGGGAACCAGTTCGCCATGACCTTCTCGTCTCCGTTGGCAGCTTCGATGCCCAGCTCGTAGAGCTGGAGGAACTCCGCAGGGTCAGCCATGCCGTCGTAGTGAGGAGGCAAGTCTGGCTTGAACTTGCCGGGCCACGCGACGCTGCGTAGCTCGGCGGTGAAGGCGCGGCAGCCTGCTGTGGCCATGGGAGGTCTTGGATGCTGGGGAGCTTGGTCTTGCATATCCCCACGCGCTGCAGCTGGGAGCAGCGCGGGGTCTTGACGCGCGGGAGCAGGAGCATGGTCGCGACGTGCTGGAGCAGGGAGCGCCCTGGCAGCTTCTTGCGGGCGAGGGACTTCTTGACAGCTCTGCTCTTGCTGCGCTGGCGCCTGACGGAGCGGGTTCCGCCCAGGGGCCACGCGCCTTGGACCCATGGCGCCTTCCTGAGGAGGAGGCGGTCGGGGAGCCGCCGGAGCTTCATTGCCCGCGCGGGGCGGGGTGCGGTGCAGCGGAATGGACGACGCAGGAGAGCCCCCTATGGCGCGGACGATCTCGGCGACGCGGTCGAGCCATTCTTCGTAGACGTCGTCGACGGGGCGGTAGCGCAGGAGCTCATTCGCCGCGATGAGTGCAACTCGAGCCTCCATGGGCGCGCGGAGCGCGCGGGACGAAGAACCAGCTGGGGTGAGCGAGGGAGTTGCGGTGTGGCCGTCTTGCCGCACGGACGGATGCTGGGATGATGCTTGCCGCTCGTCCCCCACCAGGCCGGTGGCGGCGTTGACGGCAGGTGACGGGGAACGACGAGGTCGCCTGCCGACAGGGCCGTCTGGGCGACGCGGGAAGCGAGCGCGGCCCGGCGCTCGGCGCGGGCTCGACGAGTGTCAGACATGGGCGTGATGGTCGGAGGAGAACGGGGTGGTGGAAGATGAATCCCGGCGCACCCCTACCTGGCGCGCCAAATGGCGGATTTCGGGTTCCGACAGACCCTTGAGGTTCGAACACTGGGGTGCGCACGGAGATTTCGCCTCCTACCTACCTGCACCCCTCCGCCTTGCTAGGATCTAAACTATGGCAAAAACAACACAAGAGACACAAGGTTTATACTGGTTCGGGCCACCGTTGTGGTGTAATACCCTACTCCAGTGTGTGGTGTGGTGGATTGCCTCTTGGGCGGATGATGATGAACAATACAAGGAAGAACAGCCTCGCGAGGGTCTGTTCTTGGTCAGGGCGATGAACTGCTAGGAGGAGCTCAATCACCTTTCTCTCTCTCTCTCTCTCTCTCTTTGGCCCTTCGGTCCTCTCTCTGTGTTCGTGTGGTTGTCATCGTCGTCCCACCTCTGTCTAGCGGGTGGCTGATCCTATTTATAGAGGCCCTGGTCCTCTTCCCAAATATCGAGCGGGAAGGGAGCCAACAATGGCGGGCTAATTTGAAGGGGGACAACTAGTATCAACTATCCTGACAAAAGTAGTCTTCGCCTGCGCAAAGCTCTGGTGATGACGCCGTCTTGGGCTCCACGGTGACCTCCATCTCGTAGTCCTCCTGGTCTTGGTCTCGTTGCACCGAAATGGCAACCTTTTCCTGATGCCTCGGTACTCCGCGGCTGCGCTTGCCCCCTTTGCACCAAAGAGGAAGGGAGGACGCTGCGCGGGCTGGCACCCGCCTGGCGCCCTTGGTCGTCATGGCTTGCGTCATGGGCACCTCGTGAGGTACCCTGCCTTGGTCTCTCTGCCTCCTCATGAGCCAGCCTGACGAGGCCGTGCCTGAGGAGGCTCCGTGTCATCCGCCCCGCGAGGCTTGGCCCCTCGCGAGGGTCTTGGGTTTGTGTTGGTGAAGATGGGCCGCGCTGGGCCCCCCTTTGAGCCACTCCGCAGGCCGCAGGCAGGCAAGTCTAGGGACCCCCGTTCCCAGAACACCGACATAATGTCTTACCCGAGTATCAGGACCCATTGCTAGTGAGTAAAGGGCATCATCAACTGCCAGCCCATCCTCCCGCATCTTCTTAACCTATGGTTAGATAATAGACAAGCTGGTCATCTTATGTACTCAATATATTAAAAAAACTAACAGTGCACTTCAGAAGCTTACATGGTTCTTGAACCATTTCGCAAATCCTGCCATAACCAATTTGTCAATGTTTCTTGGATTTTGCGGCAGTAACTCCTCTTTTTAGATGCTGCACAACATAGTGATCGCGTCAAACATCTAAATATATAAGAATGTGCTGCAAGTTTAGTAGATTACGATGTATAAGCTGCAGTACTGCACTTACTTGATATAAGATAGTATCTCTAGACAGTTATTCAACACATACCAAACCATTTTGTCCAAATCTTTAGGTTTGTACTCTTGTCGACTCTTCCCTGTAACTCGAACAGAATAATCGAAAACATTGAGACCGGGATTGTCTTCACCCACCCCTTTGCTAAGCTGATCAGCTGTTTCAATGTATTTTGACCAGAATGTCAACGCTTTTGTAGCAATGTAGGCCTCTGCAATGGAACCCTCGGGTCTAGCTCTGTTCCTAACATAGCCCTTGAAAGTGCCTAGATGCCTTTCAATAGGGTACATCCAACCATACTATACTGGACCTCTAAGTAGTGCCTCATCAGGTAGATGAACAGCCAAATGCACCATCACATCAAAGAAGGCTGGAGGATATATCTTCTCAAGGTCGCATAGGATAGTTGGTATCTTGTCTCTAAGACACTCCAAAGCATCTATCCTGATATTCCTACTACAGAGTTCCCTAAAGAATTGTCCCAACTCTACAACTGCTCTTTATAAGTCAGGGCGGCCCAATCCTCTAAGGATAATAGGTAAAACCCTTTGAAGTAGGACGTGGCAGTCGTGAGTTTTCAACCCTTGTACCTTGTTTCCATCTGCACTGACTCTCCTTTCAGGGTTGGAAGCAAATCCATGTGGGAATCTCACACGTGACAGGACCTCGCAGAATTCTTTTCTTTTTACCTTGTCCAAGACGTACACAGCTGGTGCCATATCTAGTGGTTTACCTTCATCTTGCACCTGCAAATCCTTTCTGATACCCAGGTGTCTCAAATCAATCCTTGATTTTAAGGCATCTTTCGTCTTGCCTTCAATATTAAGAAGTGTGCCGATAATGCTGTCTGAAAGTGCGTTATATCGACTAGAGGGGGGGGGGGTGAATAGGCAATTTTTATGAAAGTCTTCAAAACGTGGAAGTTTTGAAGACAAATGACAGAACTAAGCCTATTACCATGCAGCGGAAGGTAGACTACACTAGGCAAACCATAGTCAAGTATACAATGGAGTGAAAGCACAATGACTAATAGCAGCAATGTAGTAAGGATCAGGTAGGAAGATATTATGAAGCCAAACAGAACACGCAGTCACTCAGTGAAGATAAAAGATAGTGCAATCATACAGTGACTTCACAAGAACCAACAGTAAGTAAAGGGAAGGAAAGGATGAAACCAGTGACACGTCGAAGACAATGATTTGTTGGACCAGTACCAGTTGTTGTGACAACTGTATGTCTGGTTAGGGCGGCTAGGTATTTAAACCTAAGGACACACAGTCCCGGACACCCAGTCCTGAACACGCAGCTCAGGACACCCAGTCCTCACCGTATTCCCCTTGAGCTAAGGTCACATAGACCTCGCCCAATCACTCTAGTAAGTCTTCAAGGTAGACTCCCAAACCTTCACAGACTTCGTTCACCGGCAATCCACAATGTCTCTTGGATGCTCAGAATGCGACGCCTAACCGGCTGGAGGATTCACAGTCCTCAAGTGTAATAAGTCTTCAGATCACACAGACAAGAAGACTTAAGTGATGCCTAATTCTCTTTGGCTCTGGGTGGTTAGGGCTTTATCCTCGCAAGGAATTCTCTCTCAAAGGCTTCGAGGTGGGTTGCTCTCAAACGACAAAAGCCGTACACTAACTCTGAGCAGCCAACCGTTTATGGTTGTAGGGGGTGGGCTATTTATAGCCACTAGGCAACCCGACCCGATTTGTCCGAAATGAACCTGGGTCACTAAGGAACTGACACATGTTCCAGCGGTCAGACTTCAAACCCACACGGCAACTTTACTTGGGCTACAAGCAAAGCTGACTTGTCCGACTCTGGACAAGATTCGCTCTCATAGTCTTCACTCGAAGACATAGGTTTTGGTTAAGCATCACTTCAGTCATTCTGACTAGTTCTCTTGGAACCCACTTAACAGTACGGTGGTTCCTATGACTCAACAAAGAATAAAAAGAACTACAAAAGATCTAAGTCTTCGAGCTCCATAGGCTTCATGCGATGTCTTCTCTTGTCATAGTCTTCAATGTGAATGTCTTCACATACCACCTTTGACTTCAATGTCTTCATACATTTTTAGGGGTCATCTCTGGTAGGAAAACCGAATCAATGAGGGACTTCTTCCTGTGTTATCCTGCAATTCTCACAAACACATTAGTCCCTCAACTAGGTTTGTCGTCAATACTCCAAAACCAACTAGGGGTGACACTAGATGCACTTACAATCTCCCCCTTTTTGGTGATTGATGACAAACTAGTTGAAGTTTTCAACGGGGAATATAATATGTGAAATTGTAAAGGATAAGGAATTGTCTTCATAAGTTGCAAGGGCTCCCCCTGAAGATGTGCATATAAGTAATTTGCTTTTGGAATGCAAATGCACATGGCAGGTTGTGCTTGTGGAGATCCTCTTCAACTTATGATGACAATCCACTATGCATGTGAAGGTATGTGAAGATAATGACATGCATAATGGAAAATGGACGTCTGCAAAATGATCTAAGTGCGGAATTTATCATCGCATCACAAAGTGGCAAATAAGTAGCAGACGACCATCGAGTTTAAGTGTTACAACTCAAAGAACCAAATGTATCAAAACGAGAGTTGTAAACACGAACCAAAATATGAAGCACCCGCCCATATGGACCCGCTTGAAGACTATCAAACTCATATGTTTCTCCCCCTTTTGTCAGTAAGGACCAAAAAGGTTTGAAAACATAGAGCATATACTCATTCCCATGAAGAGTAGGTGAAGTAGCAGGGTCGTCGGTGGTGTTCGGCGGTGTAGAGGAGCTTGGAGAAGTGTCGAAGCGTGCTGAGGGAGGTGGCGGTGAAGTAGCATCGTCTTCATCCTCGATCACTCTGGCATTCACAGTTGCAGCAGAGGAAGAGAACTCAGAGTCTTCAAGAGATGGAGTTCGTCGCAACACTGCCCTTCGAGGGGGTGTGGAGTCAAACTTGAAGCGCTCAGAGAAGCCATCCTCTTGAAGATCATCTTCAGAACACATCAGCGTCAGCCCTTTCCATGTGCGGCGAGAGGTTTCATGGGCAACAAAGGCATTCTTGGTGGCAAGATTGCGAATGCAATTAACATCCACCAAGAGGCTTTGCATTTGACGCTTCAGCCAGTCATGATGCCTATCCTGTTTCTGATGAAGAGCCACAAGAAGCTCTCGATCATTGAGAACACGAGTGCGCTTCTTGGGTCGTGGGGTAGTTGTACTGTCAGTGGCTTCAGTGAGAGCAGGATGCGGTGCACGTGTAGTGCCAGCCAAAGGATACACACGAGTGACTGCTTCAACTCCTTCAATGTTCTAAGAAAAACTTTGATGCTCTGCATTCTGAAGACTTAGAGGTTCCTTGGCAGGCTCAGGATAGATGGCTTCAATAGACATATCCACATCAGGCAGAAAAATCTAATGATTGCGAGCAGATGGCTGATATGAGATAGTGGAGTGAAGTTTGATCAGCCGCATTACCCATGGGGCGTATAACTTCAAGCCAAACAGATCAGAGCCTGATGCAGCAAGTTGGCGAATGAATAAGTCCTGTGCATTGAAGCATTTGCCATGGAGAATATAGAAGACCAAAGTCTTCATTACACCTTCCAGCTTGGCATGTGGAGAGTGTCCTTTGATAGGCCAGAGAGTTCGCCCTATGATGTGATAAATAGTTCTTGGCAGATACTCAAGGTCTTCAACAAAGAACTCTTTGGGATATTCAGCATCTTGGGGCAATGGCTTCATCATACTGAGCATCTGACTCATGTTAGGTTCAGGCTTCTGAAAGATGCTCTCCACAGCTTCACTGTGAAGTTGACAACCGGATTCGTAGAGATCGCCAGGAGTGGGTAGACCAGTGAGCTCAATTATGTCAAAGGCTTTGGCTTCATGATGAACATTTCCTATCATCCACTCCAGGACCCAAGTCTTCGGATCTCTGTTGTGCCCGCGGATGTGAAGTGTGGCATAGAATTGGAGCAGCAACTCTTCATTCCAATGCTCTTGGTCAGTGACGAACGGCAGCAACCCAACCTCTTTGAAGAAATCCAGAGCTTCTTCCAGACAGGGCAGACCAGCTATTGCTTCAATGTCAAGACGCTTGTGTGGGAAGATGCGACCTTGATTGTAAAGAATGCAGGAGTAATAGTTTCGCTGCGGATAGCTCCAGAACCGAGCAGATGATATTCTTTCCCTTGAGTAGGGGTTCCTGGAGCTATTGAAGAATGTGTTGTCTGCTCTAAAGCCATTGATATTGAAGGATCCAGGTGCTGATGCAGGACCTGGGAACCTGGGCAATCTTGGGATTGACTTCTGTACCTGAGGCTTGTGCTCAACATGATAGTCGAACTAAGGACCGACAGTAGGCGCAGGGACAGAAGCAGTGGGATCAGTGGCTTCGCTGACTTCTGGTGCTTTGGTTGGTGAAGGCTCCACATTAGCTTCAGCCATGACAGCGTCAGTGGCTTCAGTGGTGTTGGTGGTGGCAGCCTCAAGATTTTCAACCTCCACTTGACGAGCTGGAGGGTCGGTCACAATCACGTTCTCCTCTTCTTGGTGGGACAAGGGAGTAGTAGCTTGTGGAACTTCTTCTTCATCGGCTGATGCAGCCGGAATGTCTTCAGCAGCTTCAGCTTCAGACGCAGAGACTGGAGGCCTTGGTCCTTTGCGAAGCCTGCGCAATGCAGGCGATGCCTGTGTAGTTAGAGTTGGCTGGGCCTCAAAGTCTTCTTCCTCTTGTGGGCGATCAACCCATGAAGCATCCTGAGCGATTGGCGTCAGAGGACGACCAATGCTGATGAGTTCGTTGTGCTCGAGCTGAGGAAGGACTGCACCATCTTCTACATGGTCATGGTGACCAATGTCTTCAGCAGCGATGGGATCAACTGCTGGAAAGTCTTCAGCTTCATGAGCCTCTGTGAAATCAGGCTCATGGATTGTCAGTTGGCGTTCAGCGTCAGGACGAACCATGGAAATGGGTTCAACAATCAAGGGCTCTGTGGGAGCAGCCCGTTCTTTTCTGGTCTTCCTCTTCTTCTTGGAGGGGGCAGTAGCAGAGGCTTCAGGATGTTTCCTCTTCCTGGCTTCAGCCTCAGCAGTCCTCGTCTTCTTCAGCTCTGAAGCGGTTGACCGGGCCTTTGGCTTCGAGCCAGTCATGCTAGTTGGGAAGACAATGGGATCTGCTTCCTGCCTTGGTGCGAGAGGTTCGGTCACAATGGGCTTCTTCTTCTGCTTAGCAGCCATCCTGGGATCAATGCCCGGACGCCCAAGGGCCTTGCGCTTCCCAGCTTCGTTGTAGCCTTGCACACACTTGTCAGCTAGGCTCTTCACGCGCTCCCGAGAACCCTGAGCTTCTGCGCGTTTCTTCAGAAAGGCTTCTTTGAGCTCATGCAGCATAATCTTGAAGTTTTTCACCTCTTGCACGCTGAGCGTGGCCATATGCTTCTTGAACTGACCCTTTTCATAGTCAATCTTTTGCTTCAGTTCGATGATGCGCTGAGCGAGGGCTAGCTCTGAAGCAATGGCGCCATGGAAGGCGACACTGAGGCCAATGGGTAGTTGCAGATATTTGAAGCTGATGTTTGGCGTGTAAAACCACTCATCAATGAAGTTGTGGATGATTGTTACATCAAAGAGAGGCAGATCATTGAAGATTTCTGCTTCTTCTTTGCTCTTGATGAGTTGCTCAAGAGCGTCATCTGCAAGATCTTCATCACTTGACAGATCAATGGCACTGTTGCGCAGAATGGCAGCAGCTGTTAGCTCTTGGCCGGTGTGTGGCAGAGGCATCTTGACCTTCTGGGGCTTGGAAATGCGTGACAAATCTTCAGACTGCACACTGTCTTCAGGAGGTGCAGTTGCCAGTGGCTTCGCCCGTGAGATTTTTGGTGCAGAGGCCGGCTTTGAAGCTTTTGGCTGCTTCAGCTTCTTTGGCTTCGGTGCTGCAGGCGCTTCATCTGATTCAGCGTCATCTGCAGGCTCATTCACGGCTGTCCCTTGAACCACGATGTGAGTGATGAGACCTTCAAGGTTGTGGAAGGGCCCAAGAAGATTGGGTTCAGCTTCGCGAGTTCCATCGGCACGGGGAGCAGAGGGACCAGGGTTGAAATCTAAACCCAAAGTCTTCTTGTTCTGCTTCGCTGAGTTCTGGGCAAACTGGAAGTTGCGCTTAAACAGATTGTCGTCACAACACCATAGCAGGGACGATGGGTCAGTATCCGCAGGCTGTGGTCCACGGACCATACAGGGATAGAAGCCTTGTTCAATGGCTTCATCTCTGCTCCTGGGTTGAAGATTTTTGTAGAGGATGTCTCCCCATGGTCGCTTGATGGCATTCTTTTCAGCATATTCCTTGGTCACAAATCTGTACTTGAACCACTGTTCTGCCCAATAGCGTCGAATCCATTGGATTCGTGTCTTGCGCTGATTGTAATCCTCTTCAGGATCTGTCTTGTACAGCTCTGAGAGGTCATCGGGCAGATCTCTTGATGTTTCTCCTCGACGCTTTCTGCCACCCTTCCTTGCTGATTTCTCTGAAGCCATGAACTTTAAACTGAAAGGCTTCAATACGTTCAAAGGCTTCAAAGGTTTTCGCTTGCTGGACAGACAGGAACTGGCTTCGTGAGAATTTATGTGATGCTGTAAGAATTCTGCAAATGAATGCAGACTATGAGAACCAAGGGATTCTCCCACGGACATGTACCTGTGACAACATTAAGGTGCGAGGGAAGGGAAAGAGGTCATATGCATTCTCAGAAGATTTTGAAGATAAATCAGTTTAGAAGACATTGACCTCATCGTGCGAAGACATTCACTCATAGATAAGGAGTTGGTTCCAGATTTGTACGAATCCATGGATCAGTACAAGTGAGGAATCTAACTACTTTGTGAAGCATAAGTGAATATACTAGGCATGTTATGAGATGCAGTATGAAAGAGATCCAACTTGTGTGAATAGAAACTGCTTGTGGTAGAAAGTGATAAAGCTATAGGATCAAGGGGGCCGTAAAAAGGAGGTTTTATTTACCACACGAAGAACTGCTAGACGGAGTGGATGAGGAGGCCGAGCAGTTCGATCGTCCGTGCCCTAACTTGGCGACGGAGGACATCTACGGCGACGGCGGAGAAGACGATGTCCGCGGTCGGCGTGAAGACGGCGTTGGAGAGGTTGCGGCATCAAAGCGCTTCGTCGCCGGCGTCGTCGAGGGCTAGCGGTGGCGCTAGGGTTCGTGCGAGAGTGGAAGAAGAGATAATGACTGCTGTGAGGTGTGTATTTATAGGTACAGGGGCGGCACTGCGTTATTACACAGGTGCCCCTGGTGATTCACATCTGAGGAACACGTGGCCATCATGCAGCATATCGGGGGTTGTTCCACGTCCCACGCATGCCTGGATTGTCGGGTGGTCGTTCCCACTTCTCCGGGTTTCAGGTGAAGGAATGAGCATTGAAAACGGACTTAATGGTTGTCTCTGTATCTTCTGCTGACAAGGACGCAGAGAAGACATTCGACAGTTTCAATAGAATGCATATGATTTGGAGAGATAGAGTTTGATATAGAAAGCATAGAGAGGTTAGGGTCCGATCACATTCACTTAGTTCAAAAGATTCAACGAGAAGACATAGCTATAAGTGAAT
This sequence comes from Triticum aestivum, assembly GCF_018294505.1. Classification (NCBI taxonomy): domain Eukaryota; kingdom Viridiplantae; phylum Streptophyta; class Magnoliopsida; order Poales; family Poaceae; genus Triticum; species Triticum aestivum. Next base: position 251,281,776 of record NC_057812.1, read on the forward strand.
GTTGTAGAGGACAGAACACTAGTGTATATATATATAATCAACATAGTGAAGATAATCATGAAGACATGTTGAAATTGATGCCAAACCAAATGTGAAGACATAGCAAATGTAACGCCATGAGTGAAACACTTCAAACAGAACATTTTGGTGGTGGTGTTACCCACCGTATAGGAAGTATTAGACCCAGACACGGTGCATAATCATCGTGGTGCTCCGAAGTCAAATTCCACATTAATGTATTCACACTTAGGATGTATGTCTTCATTGATTGAAGATATACTTTACTTCGTGTGTTGCACATCTAAGTCATCAATATGCATAAGTGTCAGGATGTGTGCCTGATCACAGGACATTTGAGGATTCCAGGATATTTAGCTCACACCGTAACTTGCAAAATCTCTTCTCATCCAAGGGCTTGGTGAAGATATCTGCCAATTGCTCTTCTGTGTTGACGTGTATGATATCAATATCTTCCTTCGCAACATGATCTCTGAGAAAGTGATGACGAATCTCAATGTGCTTTGTCTTCGAGTGCTGAACTGGGTTGTTGGCAATCTTGATGGCGCTTTCGTTGTCGCAGTAGAGTGGCACTTGCTTCAGATGAATGCCATAGTCCTTGAGTGTTTGCTTCATCCATAGAAGCTGAGCGCAGCAAGATCCATCAGCAATGTATTCAGATTCAGCAGTGGAGAGAGATACACAGTTCTTCTTCTTTGAAGACCAACATACAAGTGATCGTCCCAGAAAGTGACATGTGCCTGATGTAGACTTGCGATCCACTTTGTCACCAGCATAATCAGCATCCGAGAATCCAACCAAATCAAACTCTAAGCCCTTTGGATACCATAATCCTAGAGTTGGGGTGTGAGCCAAATATCGAAGAATTCGCTTCACAGCTAAGTGATGCGACTCCTTTGGTGCCGCTTGGAATCGAGCACACATGCAAACACTAAGCATAATATCTGGCCTATATGCACATAGATAAAGCAAAGAACCAATCATGGAGCAGTATACCTTTTGATCGAACTCTTTACCATTGTCGTCGGGACCCAGATGATGTTTGGCTGGCATTGGCGTCGTGAAGCCTTTGTAGTCTTGCATACCGAACTTCTTCAGGCAATCTTTGAGATACTTCTCTTGAGATATGAAGATGCCGTTGCGTTGCTGTCGTATTTGAAGACCGAGGAAGAACTTCAGCTCTCCCATCATGGACATCTGATATTGCTCTTGCATCATATATCCAAACTCTTCACTGTACTTCTGATTGGTGCAGCCGAAGATAATGTCATCCACATATATTTGGCACACAAACAGTTCACCATCATATGTCTTCGTGAAGAGAGTGGGGTCTAGGGAACCAGGTATGAAGCCTTTGCTCTTCAGGAAGTACTTGAGTGTGTCATACCAGGCCCGAGGGGCTTGTTTGAGGCCATACAGTGCCTTGTTGAGCTTGTATACCATGTCAGGATGTTTCGGATCTTCAAAGCCAGGCGGTTGTGCAACATACACTTCTTCTTCTTCTTCAATCTTGCCATTGAGAAAGGCGCTCTTCACATCCATTTGATATAGAAGTATGTTATGATGATTTGCATAGGCCAGCAGTATGCGTATGGCTTCAAGTCGAGCCACAGGAGCAAATGTTTCATCGAAGTCAATGCCTTCCACTTGAGTATATCCTTGAGCAATGAGACGAGCTTTGTTTCTGACAACTTGAACATGCTCGTCTTGCTTGTTTCGGTATATCCATTTGGTGCCTATTATATTGTGCTTCCGAGGATCAGGACGCTTAACCAGTTCCCATACATTATTCAGCTCAAACTGTTGAAGCTCTTCTTGCATAGCTTGAATCCATTCAGGTTCCATGAAGGCTTCTTCAACTTTCTTGGGTTCTGTTATTGAGACGAATGCGAAGTGCCCACAGAAATTTGCCAGCTGAGTTGCCCTTGATCGAGTGAGCGGACCGGGTGCATTGATGCTGTCAATTATTCTCTCAATCTGCACTTCATTGGCAACACGAGGATGTACAGGGCGAAGGTTTTGCTCTTGCTGATCATTGTCATTGTTAGTGGGATTGTATTCAGGCTGAGCATTGTCTTCAGGTTGATCAGGTGCGGAGATGATAAGTTCCTCTTCAGGTTGAGCTTCAGAGGGTATGATTTCTCCGGTTCCCATAAGCTTGATTGATTCGCTGGATGGAACTTCACCTAGCACATTTGGGAGGTGCTCTCTTTGTGAACCGTTAGTCTCATCAAACCGCACATCCACTGTTTCAACCACTTTATAATGAAAGAGATTGAAGACTCTATAGGAGTGCGAATCCTTTCCATATCCAAGCATAAAACCCTCATGTGCTTTTGGTGCAAATTTTGAAGTGTGATGTGGATCCTTGATCCAGCACCTGGCGCCAAATACTCTGAAGTAACTGACATTTGACTTCTTGCCAGTAAGGAGCTCATAAGATGTCTTGTTCAGAAGCTTGTGAAGATAAACACGATTGATTGTATGGCATGCAGTATCAATGGCTTCAGGCCAGAATTTTCTTGGAGTCTTGTATTCATCAAGCATTGTTCGGGCCATCTCAATGAGTGTTCTGTTCTTGCGTTCGACTACGCCATTCTGCTGTGGCGTGTACGGGGCTGAGAATTCATGTGTGATGCCCAAGGTATCAAGATATGTATCAAGGCCAGTGTTCTTGAATTCAGTGCCATTGTCACTTCTGATGTGCTTTATCTTGACGCCATAGTTGTTCATTGCTCGATTGGCGAAGCGTCTGAAGACATCCTGCACTTCAGTCTTGTAGAGGATTATGTGCACCCAAGTATATCTAGAATAATCATCAACAATTACAAAGCCATAGAGACAAGCAGTAGTAGTAAGAGTTGAGTAATGAGTGGGACCGAAAAGATCCATGTGGAGCAGTTCGAAGGGTCGAGTGGTTGTCATGATTGTCTTCGAGGGATGTTTGGCCCTCGTCATCTTTCCTGCTTCACATGCACCGCATAAGTGATCTTTCTTGAACTTGACGCCCTCGATGCCTATGACATGCTTCTTCTTTGCAAGGGTGTGGAGGTTCCTCATGCCAGCATGCCCTAGCCTCCGATGCCAGAGCCAGCATTCTGAAGCTTTTGCCAGAAGACATACGGCAAGCTGTGGTCCTGCCGAGAAATCTACTACATACAAATCATCTTTCCGGTACCCTTCAAACACTAGAGACTTGTCAGATTCCATTAGTACAAGGCAGCGATATTTTCCAAATATTACGATCATGTTCAAATCGCAAAGCATTGAGACAGACATTAAGTTGAAGCCAAGGGATTCAACAAGCATGACTTTATCCATGTGTTGATCCTTTGAGATTGCAACTCTACCTAGACCCAGTACCTTACTTTTACCAGTGTCAGCAAATGTGATGTGACTCTTGTCGGATGGACGTAAGGTTGAGTCCATAAGAAGGCTTCTTTTGCCAGTCATGTGATTGGTACACCACTATCAATAATCCATTCTGAAGACGCTGGTGTCGTACCCTACAGTGCAGTTAGGGGGATAGGCTTCACGAAGAGAATTGTGAAGCAAAAACATTTGACGAACCAGTGGGTTATGAAAGCTTAGATCCAGATTAGGACTGATAGGGAGAGTAGCAAGCGATTCAGGAACGAAGTACATAGTAAGACCATTCGGGCATTTGATCTTGCGCCCTACAAGATGTTTAAGGTCCCCAGCAATAGTGTCAGACGATTTTGGTTTTCTGCTGGAGACCTTTCCTTGCAAAGGAGAGTTAAGCTTTCTTAGCCACCCACATCTTCAAGGGTGGCTTAGAAGCAATAAGTCTAAGTGCAGCGTCTGAGAACTTTGACTTTGGAGCCCTAGCAAAAAGTCTTGCAGGCGGACAATAGTACTCATAAGAATAAGTAGAATAGTTCTTGGTCTTATGAACATGGCGGTTTGATGAACCACACTCATATTTATAGGCCTGAGTATGGTTTCCCTGCAAAACATTTGCGTTAGTGCGACTCAGGTGAGTCCTCTGTCTGTATGAAGCCTGTGGTCTGAGGTTTGTCTTCTTCACGTGTGGTGTCATGATGACATTCACAGGAAGATTCTCCAGACACTTTTTCGGAACCCAGATCTTCTTCATGGGCGGTCCATTCCTGCAGTTAGTACCAATGTACCTGGCAAACACTTCACCATTCTGATTCTTAAACAGTTTATAGTTTGCATCAAAGGATTCATCAATGACAATGGGGTTTGCACAAGAGAAGCCAGATAGATTGGATAGATCTGCTGAAGATTCCTTTGCAGCAACCCATGTGGTTTTGGGGTACTGCTCAGGTTTCCAGTAAGAGCCATCAGCATTCATTTTCCTTACGAACCCAACACCCTCTTTCCTCGGGTTTCGGTTCAAGATCTGCTTTTTGAGGACATCACATAGTGTCTGATGCCCTTTAAGACTTTTGTACATCCCTGTTTCAAGCAATGTCTTCAACCTTGCATTCTCATCAGCAATCGTAGTGGAATCCTCAGCAGAGGGGTTAGTTCCCACATCAACAGTTGAAGATATTGCAACAGTAGCAGCAGTAGAACATTCAGCAACAGTAGTAGCATTATCACGCTCAATGCACTTAAGACATGGTGGTTCAAATCCTTCCTGAGCGGAGCTGATCTGTTCGGCGCGAAGTGACTCGTTTTCCTTTTGAAGATCTTCATGAGCCGCTCTCAATTTCTCAAGATCTTGCTTCCTTTGAAGATAATCATAGGAAAGCTTTTCATGAGTTGTTGAGAGCGTTTCATGACGACTTTCAAGTTCCTCATACTTAACGTGAAGATTTTTTATGTCTTCAATTAAGGACTCAGATCGAATCATTTCAGCGCCTAACAGATCATCGCTTTTGTCTAACAGTTTTTGAATATGTTCCATGGCTTTCTGTTGTTCAGTTGCAATTTTAGCAAGTGTTTTGTAGCTGGGTTTTGAACCACAATCAGAGTCATCGTCACTGGATGTTTGATAGTGAGTAGTGCGTGTGTTTACCTTGGCACCGCATGCCATGAAGCAGTAGGTAGGAGCGGAGTAGTCCTTGTCATTTTGCATCGGTGTCGGTGATGAGGTCATTGTCTTCAGTGTTGAAGATGGACTTGGCAACGTATGCTGTAGCCAGACTTGTGACGCTAGAATCGGACTCCTCCTCAGACTCCACCTCCGCCTCCTCAGAAGCGGAATCCTCCTCTGAATCCATTTCCTTGCCAATAAACGCACGTGCCTTGCCAGATGAGCTCTTCTTGTGTGATGAAGACTTTGAAGAAGACTTGGAAGAAGACTTTGAGTATTTCTTCTTCTTCTTGTCGTCAGAGTCATATTCCTTGCTCTTCTTCTTCCTTTTGTTCTCATTGTCCCACTGCGGACACTTAGAGATGAAGTGGCCAGGTTTCTTGCACTTGTGACATGTTTTCTTCTTGTAGTCATGAGCAGAAGCTTCATCATTCCTTGAGCTTGATCGTGAAGACTTTCTGAAACCTTTCTTCTTGGTGAATTTTTGGAATTTCTTCACAAGCATAGCAAGTTCCCTTCCAATGTCTTCAGGATCATCAGAACTGCTGTCAGATTCTTCTTCAGATGAGGAGACAGCTTTTGCCTTCAAGGCACGAGTTCGCCCATAGTTAGGACCGTAGATATCTCTTTTCTCAGAAAGCTGAAACTCATGTGTGTTGAGCCTCTCAAGTATGTCAGACGGATCGAGTGTCTTGAAATCAGGACGTTCTTGAATCATCAGGGCTAGGGTGTCAAACGAACTGTCAAGTGATCTCAGTAGTGTCTTGACGACTTCATGCTTGGTGATCTCAGTAGCGCCAAGGGCTTGAAGCTCATTTGTGATGTCAGTGAGTCGATCAAATGTGAGCTGGACATTCTCATTGTCATTTCTCTTGAAGCGGTTGAAGAGGTTGCGAAGGACACTGATTCTCTGATCTCTCTGGGTTGAGACGCCTTCGTTGACCTTGGAGAGCCAGTCCCAGACTAGCTTATTTGTTTCCAAAGCACTCACGCGGCCATACTGTCCTTTGGTCAGATGACCATAGATGATATTCTTGGCAGTAGAGTCCAGTTGAACGAACTTCTAGACGTCAGCAACAGTGACACCTTCTCCAGCCTTGGGAACGCCGTTCTTGACGACATACCATAGGTCGACGTCAATGGCTTCAAGATGCATGCGCATCTTATTCTTCCAGTAGGGATATTCAGTTCCATCAAAGACGGGGCACGCAGCGGAGACTTTAATTATCCCTGTAGTTGACATAGCTAAAACTCCAGGTGGTTAAACCGAATCACACAGAACAAGGGAGTACCTTGCTCTGATACCAATTGAAAGTGTGTTATATCGACTAGAGGGGGGGGGGTGAATAGGCGATTTTTATGAAAGTCTTCAAAATGTGGAAGTTTTGAAGACAAATGATAGAAATAAGCCTATTACCATGCAGCGGAAGGTAGACTACACTAGGCAAACCATAGTCAAGTATACAATGGAGTGAAAGCACAATGACTAATAGCAGCAATGTAGTAAGGATCAGGTAGGAAGATATTATGAAGCCAAACAGAACACGCAGTCACTCAGTGAAGATAAAAGATAGTGCAATCATACAATGACTTCACAAGAACCAACAGCAAGTAAAGGGAAGGAAAGGATGAAACCAGTGACACATTGAAGACAATGATTTGTTGGACCAGTTCCAGTTGCTGTGACAAGTGTACGTCTGGTTAGGGCAGCTAGGTATTTAAACCTGAGGACACACAGTCCCGGACACCCAGTCCTGAACACGCAGCTCAGGACACCCAGTCCTCACCATATTCCCCTTGAGCTAAGGTCACACAGACCTCGCCCAATCACTCTGGTAAGTCTTCAAGGTAGACTCCCAAACCTTCACAGACTTCGTTCACCGGCAATCCACAATGTCTCTTGGATGCTCAGAACGCGACGCCTAACCGGCTGGAGGATTCACAGTCCTCAAGTGTAATAAGTCTTCAGATCACACAGACAAGAAGACTTAAGTGATGCCTAATTCTCTTTGGCTCTGGGTGGTTAGGGCTTTATCCTCGCAAGGAATTCTCTCTCAAAGGCTTCGAGGTGGGTTGCTCTCAAACGACAAAAGCCGTACACTAACTCTGAGCAGCCAACCGTTTATGGTTGTAGGGGGTGGGCTATTTATAGCCACTAGGAAACCCGACCTGATTTGTCCGAAATGAACCTGGGTCACTAAGGAACAGACACATGTTCCAATGGTCAGATTTCAAACCCACATGTCAACTTTACTTGGGCTACAAGCAAAGCTGACTTGTCCGACTCTGGACAAGATTCGCTCTCATAGTCTTCACTCGAAGACATAGGTTTTGGTTAAGCATCACTTCAGTCATTCTGACTGGTTCTCTTGGACCCCACTTAACAGTATGGTGGTTCCTATGACTCAACAAAGAATAAAAAGAACTACGAAAGATCTAAGTCTTCGAGCTCCATAGGCTTCATGCGATGTCTTCTCTTGTCATAGTCTTCAATGTGAATGTCTTCACATACCACCTTTGACTTCAATGTCTTCATACTTTTTTAGGGGTCATCTCTGGTAGGAAAACCGAATCAATGAGGGACTTCTTCCTGTGTTATCCTGCAATTCTCACAAACACATTAGTCCCTCAACTAGGTTTGTCGTCAATACTCCAAAACCAACTAGGGGTGGCACTAGATGCACTTACACTGTCACATATATTTTTCTCGATGTGCATCACATCAAGATTATGCCTCAGATCCAAATCTTTCCAATACTCTAAGTCCCACAAAGTGGACCTGCGTGTAAACAATAATCTCTCTTCTACCCTGCCACGCTTCCTTTTCCCGCTACCATTACTAGGATGGTTTCCTGGTGTAATATGCCTGACCTTCTCTAATTCCACTTGCAACTCATCGGCGGTGAGCCTCTTTGGCGCATCACGGTTTTCATGCTTTGCATTGAACACATGTATTTGATATTTTCTAGGATGCGGCTTGTCCTTGGCAAGGAAACGGTGGTGTCCAATGTAACAGATCTTGCTAAGTATTGCGTATGACAGCGGATTCCTGTCACAGCGAACACATGCATTGTAACCATGTGTCGTTCTCCCTGACATAGTGCCCAAAGCCGGATAATCATGGATGCACCAAATTATAACAGCACGCAGAAAGAAATCAGCTGGTGGGCTGCTATATAGGTCTCGAGTGAGAACACCCTTCCATAGCTGTTGAAGTTCCTCCACAAGAGGCTCCATGAACAAATCAAAATCCTTTCTAGGACTTTTTGGACCTGGGATGAGCAAGGCCATCATGTAGTTTGATTCTTTGGTGCAGACATTTGGAGGCATGTTGTAAGGGATAACAAGCACTGGCCACATGCTATATGTGGTGCTCTGGTGGACAAATGGGTTAAATCCATCTGAAGCTAAGCCAAGTCTAATGTTTCTCGGGTCAGCAGGAAACTCTTTGTGTTTATCATTGAAGCTTTTCCACTCACTACCATGAGATGGATGGCTCATTACATTCCGATCTCTGTACTCCTAGTTCCTAGAATGCCACAGTACATCCTCTCTTGTTTCAGCATTATGAAACAACCTCTGCAATCTTGGTGTAATTGGAAAATGTCTCAGAACATTATGAGGAATCCTCTTCACAGCATCGCTATCTTTCCATCTTGATGATTTGCATTTCGGGCATTCACTTAAGTTGGCACAATCCTTCCGGAACAGAACACAATTATTCTTACAAACATGGATCATATCATATCCAATTCCAACTGCACGAAGGAAATTCTTCATTTTACTGTAGGTGTGTGGCAGCTCAGACGCATCTGGGAAAGATTCGCGGAAAGCAGCCAACATCGCATCGAATGATTTGTTGGTCATCCGCTTAGATGTCTTCACTTGAAGAAAGGTGACCATAGCTGAGAATACTGACAGCTTATTTCCTGGGGTGACAGCAACGTTTCATTGTTCCAACATGTGGGCCCACCGTTTTTCTTCTGCAGGTGAAAGTTCACGGAATGCACGAGCATTTCGTAGCATTGTTTCAATGTTGGTCAAACTCACTGGCTCCACCACCACCACCTCCTCCTCCTCTTCCACCTGAGCATTAGGCAGATCAAGATGGTGATCTACTGCTTCCACGTAGTCAATAACATTGACGTTCACAGCTTCACCATGATGAACCCACCTAGTATATGTGACCGACATCCCATACAAGTGTAGATGATTTTGCACAGTTGACTGGGGTCTTGTAACTGAATTCATACAACTGCTACACGGGCAGAGCACATCTGATTTCGGACCACCGTAGTCAGCTCTGATAAAGTTCATGAAGTTTTCAACCCCCTCAACATATGCAACGGAGAATCTTCGAGCAGAAGTTATCCAAGTCCTGTCCATCTGTTAGACATACAAATTAGTTCTTCTACTAGATATTACAGGAAAAACATATATGCTTTTTTATGAAATCCAGAAAAAAAATACCTAGGTCGATGTCTAAATCTATGGCAAGATATTTGGACGAGCAGACCTAAGTAACAAAATATATGTAAAGCTAATTCAGCAAACAGATTTGAGTGCCAAATTATGGCAGGCTGTTTCAGCAGTCAATGAGGCCGATCACACAACCATCGAACTATCGAAGGCCATCGCAGCAACAAAGATCGAGTATAAAACGGTGTAGAGCTATTTCAGCTAACAGATTGGCTACTAGACCATGGCAATCTACGTCACAATAAATATATGGCAGGATATTTTAGCAACTAATCAGCCTTGGCATGCCATCTCAGCTAAGCAGATTGAGTGCAGAACAGGGCAAGGAAGCTTATTAAGCGGAGCATATTGACAGTAAACTACTTCGGCAAACAGTGAGATTAATAGCGTCTATCAGCTAACATTCAGCGCTACACCGACATGAACGGGGCCTCAGTCTAGAATGCGTGTACCGTGAGAGAAGCTGACCGCCGTGCGTCTCCACACGAACATCGCCAGCGGTGGTGGCGCTGACCGCCATGCGCCTCCACAAGAACGTAGCCAGAGGTGGCGGCACGGCTAGAGGACGGCAGTCTACGAGAGCGTACTGTGGGAGCGAGAGGATCGCCGAACCGCAGCGCCAACGTATCGGCG